>NW_018228841.1:59842-128355 GCF_001263595.1 Phalaenopsis equestris
TTATATATATTTGATGCTAAACTGTTTAATCTGTTAAAAATTTAAGTTTAGGGAGATGAAAAATATTTTCAAAACTTTAATTTTATTTTTTCTCAAATGAACTACAAGTGAATTTGATTTGAAAAGAAAAATTGATCATGAATATGAAGTTATATTAGGGAAGTAAAATTTGATCTTAGAAATGAGTAAGAGAATTTAGTTGAAATTTTGAGTAATGAAGAAAAACTCTAAGTTAAAATTTTTTAGCGTAGAAAATGATTAATATAAGTAACTATCTTTAGTAAGAAACATTGTATTTTTGAAAATTTTAGAAATTTAGACTTTGATTTTTAATACTTAAATTTATTTTATTAAAAATAATTTTTAAAGCTATTATTATATTTATAAGTAAAATTTTTGTATTAAGACTTTGCTTTAGAAAAGGAAAAGTAGAATTCAAAATTATTAAAGGCCTATCCAGATATAATACTCCTTGCCAAAAAAGCGAAAAAGAAAAAGAGAAGAAAGAAAAGAAAAAAAAAAGAAATGAAAAAGAAAAAGAAAAAAATATAAGGGAGGAGAAGCTTGAGGATTAGTGACTAATAAAAAATTGGTTCTGCATTTAATCTTCTTAAATTATAAGACTTGAGAAAATCTTAAGCTTATAGATATAATATAGTAAGTAAAATTATTCTTAATAAAAATTTCTAAGTGGAGATAATAAAAGAACTAAATTCTAAACTTGGAGAATTTACATTATTTCTGAATTGGATAGGAACTCATATTTTCGTCTTTCTTAACATTAAAAATTTCTTAAGTGTTAATTTGGTCTCATTTATTGAATATTTTTTCTAAATTGGACTACTATATTTCTAAATCTAAATTTTAGTAACTTCTAAAAAAAATCATATACATATCATAAATATTTAATTTTTAAAGATTGAAGTGTCACTTGAGGACAAGTAATATTTTAAGCTTGGGGGATTTCGATACGCTTAAAATATATAGTATTTTTAGACTCATTTTTATACCTATTTTTGAGATATTGCACTTTAATGGAAGGTATTTTTGTGTTTTTTCTTTCAAATACATATAAAAAGGTGAAAAATGCTTAAAGGAGTGAAAAATGATCAAATTTGGAGCAAATAGGTGAAAAATGTTCAAAAGTGTTTTTGCGCATAAGCGTTAGATCCGGCACTTACGCACCAAGTAAACAGAGAAGGCCTAGCCTAAGCGCTAGAGGCCCCACGCTTAAGCGCCAGTGGCAGTTATTGGATGAGTAAATTTGGTTTTTAAAAATTTTAAAGAGATTTTTGAGGTACCTATTAGCTTAATAGGTGGTTACAACCACCATGGACAAAAATTATTGCGAAAGGATGCATCTCTTGGAAAAATACATCAAATCAAGACACATTTTGAAGAGATACCAAAGCACCTTTTGGAGAATTATAAAAGAAGGAAGATTGAGACTTTGAAAGAGGTTATTAAAGTACTGGGAAAGTTTTGAAAGTTCAAAAATTGGGGAGTTAGTTGGAGAGATTTTCAGGCACCACATATTTATCCTTTTTTATTTTAGTTTTATATTGAGAGTGTTGTAAAAAAGAAGTGATTCAAAGGAACTTCAAGAGTTTGGTGGAGGACTTGAGATAAGTTTTTATCTTTTTCTTTAGACTGCTTTTGGTTTTAATTGAGACTTGTTGTTGGTTTGACAATGATTTCTACTTTTAAACTAAAGCGTCCATGGATTTTGAGTAGTTTTCTTTATCTTTCTTCTTAAAATAATAAGTAATTAAGTATTATATGGAAGTTGTGGAGAGTATTTATCTTTAATGTTGGAAGAAGTTGTGATAATTTAAATCCATGTACTTCATTTACTTCTTGATTTGACCAATCTAGATGTTTAAATTTGTTGTGAGATCATGTAAGAATCTGGCTGATATTGTCTCAATCAACAATTGGAAAGAATCACATGAGGTTGTATGAATGAGAATGTAGTTCATATGATTGAGTGCAAATAAATAGGTAAATATTCATTGAAGGGTGTAGAGTTAGAGGACTTTAAAGTGACAGGTTAAAGCCCCCAACTTGGTTTACTGTTTTAGGTTCTGATACAAGATGTTAGCTCCCAGGTGGAGAGAATCGAGGGAACTCTAGAGTGAGAGCTAGTATCTTCCCTGCCTAGCCAGTCTTCAGAACTATTCAAACTTTAAATTAGCCAATGTTCTTTATAACATCTCTAGAAAGGGTAAAGAACATTATTGCTCCTATTTGACACAACACTATATATATACTTCCACAACAAAATTCTTATATTTATTACTGATTTATGATAAGAAGAAAGATATTTTCATATTTAGAAAGATATATTCAAATCTTTTTAAGTTTGTTTTGTTTTTATCAAAATATTAAAATTACCAAAAATATTTAAACTTTCTTTACTGTGAAAACATCTTTAGTTTAAATAATAATCTTTCTAAAAATAGAAAGTTTTCTAAAATGTGCATATTTCAGAAAGTTTTCTGAAAAGTGCATATTGCATATCTTTCCTATGGGTTCGATATTCAGGTCTTAATCAAAAAGTTATATATAACTTGATAACGATATGTATACTTGCATAGTATCCCAATATATATAAATTAAAAATTAAATTCTTATTTTTCTTCTGGATCAAGTTTTTTGTTTTATTACGAAATAAGGAAATATAAGTGAAAAATATAATCAAAATTATTGTTATACTGTTGCATATAAGTAGTTATTGGGGATCACCTATCCAACATTTGATCCAAAAAAGGTAAAGGAAAGTGATCTTTCTTGGTGGCCAAATTTAATTTTCTATAATGAATGCAGAATCACCAACCAATGACTTGTCTTGTTAGTATTAATTCATTATTCTCATTTTTTACAACAGTCACACCCCCTTTCTTAGGAACGCAGTGAACTGGTCTCACCCAAGCACTGTCTGAAATGGGATATATTATTCCAACATCTAACCATTTTAAAATTTCTTTCTTAACAAATTCTTTAATCATCAAATTTAATCTCCGTTAAGGATTATATTTTGGTTCATGATGTTCTTACAATAAAATTCTATGCAAACAAATTGAAGGACTGATTTTTTTAATATCAGCTAACATCCATCCAAAGGCTTTCTTATATCTTCCTAAAGTTTCCAACAACTTTTGCTCTTGTGCTTCAGTTAACTCTGAGGATACAATAACAGGTAATGTGGATAAATATCCAAGAAAGGGATATTTTAAATGTGTAAGAAGTGTTTTCATTTCTAGTTTAGAAGGTTTTACAATCGATCAAATTTTATTATCATCCGTAGGATCTAACAGTTCAAATTGTTCCCGAACATAATCCAATTCTTCATTAGTCACTTCCATAGATTTATCTTGAATTATATCATCATCCCCGTACTCCAAATATTCTTCTGGCATTTTCTTTTCAAATGTATTTGTGAAGTATTCATTACTTAAATAGTCATTAATATCCATTCTGAAGCATTCATCATTTCTTCTTTTTGTTGGGCATCTCATTGACTTTGCAATATTGAATGTAACTTCTTGATCGCTGACTCTCATTGTAAATTCTCCTTATCATCCTCCATATCTAAAATGGAGGAAGATAGGAATTTCTTTATCTTTCTCTATATCTAACACAATTAAAACCACAGGAAAGATAAATTTATCAACCTTCACCAAAACATCTTCTATAACTCCTTTAGGATAGGTAATTGAACGATCCGCTAACTGAAGGATTACACTAGTAGGTGAAATTTTTCCTAAACCCAACCTTCTGAAAATCTATGGAAGCATAAGATTAATAATGGCTCCCAAATCACATATAAATTTTCCAAAAAATCGTTCGCCAATAACACAATGAATAGTAAAACTACTATGATCTTTAAGTTTTCCGGGAAGCTTTTTTTGAATTATAGTGCAACAATCCTCACTAAGTGCAACAACCTCATTATCTGCAAACTTCTTTTTTTATTAAGTATATTCTTCATGAACTTTACATAGCTTAACATTTGTTCCAGAGCTTCAACAAATGGAATTTTTATTGTCAATTTCCTCAATATTTCCAAAAATTTTGTAAATTGGTTATATTTTTTATACTATTTCAATCTTTGAGGAAATGAAGATGGTGGTCTCTTTAAAGTAATTTTCATTAGTTTAATATGGTATTCTGACTCAGGATGAAAATCTTCACTAGATTTTTCATTTTCCATCTCTTCTTTCTCAACTTCAACTTCAATTTCTTTTTGAACTTTTGTTTCTAATTCTATTCCACTTCTAAATTGATAGCCTTAATTTTCTCTTTGTTCTAATATTTAGGATTAACTTCAACATTACTAGGCAAAGTTCCTGGAGGTCTATTGCTAAGTACAGTAGCAATACATCGCAAATATTTTCTATGTTTTTAATTGCAGCTCCTTGACTTTGTAATTGTGCTCCTTGCTTTGTAATTGTTCTTCTGTTTGAAATATTAATTATTCCATTGACAATTTCTTCTCATTACTCTATGAATTGTTATTGAAACTTTAAGTGTAATAAGGCTTATAGTTAGAATTTTACTAATTGCTGGAGTTTCCCAATAGATTCGCAGAAATGTTTCCCCATTGCGGATTTATAACATTAGAGTTATTGTTAATCCAACTAAAATTTGGGTGATTTTTCCAACCAGGATTATAATAACTGGAATAAGGATTACTTGATTGATTGTTGATCTCGCTTATCTTTATAGATGTTAAATGTGATGTATGCAACTATATGCTTAATTTCCTTAATAATGATTCTTACTTCGCAACAAAGCCAAAAACTTGATCCCAAGAAAAAGCTAGGTAAATTTTTCACTATGAAAAAATAAGAATACAATTATAATTTTTAATATGAGATACTATGCAGGTATACGCATCGTTATCAAGTAATATAGGACTTTTTGATTAAGCCTCGAATATCAAACCCATAGGGATAACTAATAATATGCAACTTTACAAAAAAGGACAAATTAGATAACAAAATTTTACTTAGCAAAGTATTCTTACTTAAACTTTAGATGTTATAATAGGAATGAAAATTTGATTCTTTTTGTAATTTTTGATAATTGAAAATAAATTAAACAACTAATTAACTTAACTAAATACTTACAAGATGAAGGCAATATAAATAAAATATCTTTTCGCCTTATCATGAATCAGTAATAAGTATAAGAATTCTTTTGTGGAAGTATTATAATTTTGTTGTGTCAAATAGGAGTAATAATATTTTTTACCCTTACTAGAGATGCTATAAAGAACATTGGCTAATCTATAGTTTGAATAGTCTTGAAGATGGGTTAGGTAGGGAAGATACTAGCTTTTACTCTAGAGTTCCCTCTTCTCTCTCCATTTGGGGGTTAACATGTAGTATCAGAACCTAAAACTATAAATCAAATTGAGGGCTTTAGCCTGTCACTCTAAAATCATCTAACTTTACACCCTTCAAAGTTTATTTCTCTATTTATTTGCACTCAATCCCATGAACTACATTCTCATCCATGAAATCAATTGTGATTCTTACCATCTTTTGACTGAGACAATACTATCTTGGATTTCACATATTCTCACATTAAGTATTAAAACTTAATTGACCAAATCAAGAAGTAAATGAATTACAAGTTTTAAAATCATCATAACTTCTTCCAACATTAAAGTTTAATACTTCACAAAACTTTCTTTCAATACTCAATCACTTATCATTTTTAAGGAAAAAGATAAAGAACTATGCATAATTCTTGGAGAAAACACAACCACACTTGAGTTTAAAAGTAGAAATCATGCATATAAACAAGAAGTCTGAATGAAAACCAAATTTAGTCACAAAGATAAACACTTATCTCAAGTTCTCTCCACCAAATGCCTTGAAGATCATTTTTGAATTCTCTTCCTTCACTCACAATACAAACTAAAACTCAAAATAAAAAGAAAAGGTGGTCGGCAGCGACGACAACGATGGGCAGTGACAGCGGTAGTTACTTTGAATGGATGGATGATCATTGGCGATTAGCCTCTTCCTTTGATGATCCAAGTCTTATTTAATAAAAATACAAGAGGTGCCTTTGTGTCTCTTCAAAATATGTCTCCATTCAATGCATCTTCTAGAAGTTTCCTCCTTTCAAAAATCAATTGAATGAATTTTAATGTCAATGTACTATTTCCCAAGTGTTTACCAAGGAACACCTCTTCAAAAATTCATCCAAATTCATTGAATAATCAAATAACTACTTCTGGTTGTTGACCTCACTTTTGGTTGAGGTTTAGCTCTTTCCTTTTTAGTATCCTAGGGTCTAGCCATAGGACTTTCCTGTTGACTATTTCTAGAGGACTAGAAAAGGAACCCTCATCATTAGAAACCCTAAAGTCTTCCTTGCTCAACTTGAAGTTCCATATATTGTTCCTAACCTCTAGCACATAGTGGATGGGGCCAATATAAGGGAGCTCAAAGGGATTCCCCATTGGATTGTTTGGCCTTAAAGTCAACCCTCTGCGTGTTGGTCTTGAGCTATTGCACACACTGTCACTCACTTGTACACTTTCGCCCAACTCAGAAGGCTAAACCCAAAGCTTTTTTATTTTGATCCCTTTATCTTTTGGGAGACTCATGTAGATGGTCCCCTAGACCCACTAGCCTTATGCTAGGGTTTAGATAAGACCAGTACATAGAGGACCCAAATGGAGATTCTATTGGTCCACAGCTCAATTAGGGTGGTTGACACCTCAATTTCACCAAAGAACCTATCTTAACCTTGTGCCCCCTAAATCAACTCAATTAACCAAAACACCCCCAAACCCCAAATTTGACTAAAATTTCCAATTTCACCCAAAATACCTAAATTTGTTCAAAAAATCATCTCAAACCATTTGAAATTACCGAAATTGCACAAAACTTCTCAAAATTGCCAAATTAACCAAAATACCCCTCATTTTGCCAAAATTATCCGAATACCCTTGATGACCCAAATTGTCCCAAAACCTTCAAAATCATTTCAAATGTCTTTAAAACCAATTTGGACTCTTCAATTGAACCCAATTTAACCAATTTGACCCCTTTTGACCAAAAGCCCCAAATTGCCCTTAAAGGCCCAATTACCCCAATTCACCCCAAATGTTCATCAATTTGATCCCAATATTCCCCAATTTCAATTCTAAACTCCAATTCATCATGTTAAAGTTTTATTTTAAACCAAATCCAAGCCAAATTGATCCACATTTGAGTCCAATTTCAACTCAAATCAAAAAGCCCCAATTTAACCCAAAATCAAAATCCCACTCAATTGAACCCCAAATTTATATAATTTCCCTAATTGTGCATCATAAACTCTTTGAAACCTTTAAAAACATAAAATTGAATCCTCAATTGGCCTTGGTGAAGCCTCAATTTCATCCAAAACCAACTTGGACAAAAATCCCCAATTTTGCCCCAAATTGGATGTCCCAAAATTCAATCAAATTGAAATCCCTAACCCTAAAATTTCCACCCAATTTCTATCTAAAACACTTCATGACAATCACCCACATCAAACTAAACCATCAATTTCGACTTAGCCCAAATCTAGCCTATCCTAAACCCAAGTCTAACCCAACACCCCCAAAATTGACCAAGTGCCTAAAATCCCTCAAATTGAACCTCCAAATCAATTCAAAATCATCATAAATCTTTTCTAAACTCATTTTGAAAATCATCCAAACCAAATTGCTCAATCAATTGGACTCAATGTCATGGCTAGCCTAACCCAAACCCAACTTCAAGACAGTTAGACCCAAATTGAACCCATGCACCAAAATTGACTTAGCCATGCCAAATTGATCAAATTAAAGCTTCTACAACCATCAAGTATGCCCTAGTTAGTAAGCTAGACTCACCTAGCCCACCCTATGTGAGCTATGGACCAATGGTCACTTGATTTAAAGGATTTTACCCATAGTTGAACTAAACTTGAAATATCTTGGCCATCATTACTTACCCTTAGGAGTTAATCATAATTAGCCACCGCCAGACCTCCCTGAGCCAAGAGGTGACCAGACCCTAGCCAGCCACCACCTCAGGCACCGGAAACAACCAACCCAAAGGAGCCTCAAATGGTCAAAACCCAAAATTAAACCTCCCTGAGTTGGCTAAGTCCCATTGTCCATTAGAGCCTTTCTTCTCTTCACCTCAGCAAGCTTTAGCAGCCAAAGCCAATCCCTAAGCTCCACCAGGCAGCCATGGCTATAATTTGAGCTCTCCACAGCCAAAGGGGAAAGATCTTGAAACCTTGGGGAAACTCTGCCGAAATCTCATCAAAGCTTCTTCAAACCTTCCTAAGATCAATCTCATTGCTTTCATCCACTCACAACCACTCCACAGAGCCAATTTCTTTACTGAAATTTGCCCTAAAACTATGATAGATTTCCGTACACCTCCACAGTCCACCAAAGTCCAATTAATTGTGCCTACACCATCAATAGAGTGAAAGGAGTTGATTCCCCACAAAAGCCCCATCCTAAACAGCCTCAAACACGGTTTTAAACCAACACCTGAAATCAAGCTTGATCAAAATCATAACTAGAAAATTCACTATTGCTTTAGAACTCATTTGGAGGTTTGTCGGGTCCATTCAAAACTACTAAAACCATCTGATTGAGGCCTTCCCTCTCAGACAAAGGTATTGAGCCTCATCCCTAAACTGAGCTTATTTTGATTCTTCATGTGTAATAGCTTGTTTCATGCTTGATTAACCATATGGATAGACACGTCTTGAGTAGATAAAGGTTTAGAAATAAAACCTAAGTGATTTGGTTGAGTCTAGCTTGAGATCTTAAGGTTTTAGTGTGTACAGTTGTTGGGTTAGGTCCTTTGGGGACAATGAATGGATATCATCCGATTGCACGTATGTTGGATGGAAAGAGGAGATCATGTCAGACGGACTCTTGGTGCATGAACAACAGGCTGACATGGCGGCTACGTGGATAGAGGTGTCAAATAGTGGAGCGCCGCGTGTAAATTTTGGATGGGACGAGGATGAGTTGGCGCTGACTGGTTTAAGTAAAAAACTATGATTATTTGAATTAAATTAAATGCCTGAAGTTAAAAAATCCATATTTTTTATAGAAAAATCATAAAAATAAAATAAAAATACCCTCTTGCTCAGTAAACAGAGGAGAATAATATGGACTAAAAATGAAAATTATTTGTTGAGTCTCTGATTTTTAATGAATTAAATACTCTGGAGTGTTTTAATTCATTATGATCAAGCATTGATCACCATGGCTTAAAATTTTTAGGGTTCATTCCTTATGACCGGGGCTATATTCTCTAATTTTTTTCAAGATCAGAGAGCATCTCTGTGCTTCTAACCCTAATTTTCAAATTAGGATGGCTATTTTGGCTTATTTTAATTATCTAAATTAAAATGCCACTTGGAAAATTATGGGAATAATTTTAGTAGGTTTCCTATGGTCAGAGAAGCTTAGGAAAAATGTCATGATGGTTTGAATACATTTGTACATTTCTATAATTGATTCGTTGTATATATCTTATTTTAATTTATGTAAATAAAATACTAATAAAAATTTGACAAAATCAATTCCACATTGTGTATAAAAAACATCTTTACCCACTGTATTTAAAATTTATTTGACCAAGTTTGAGCACTAAAGTTGATTTTCTAAGAAACCTTGTACTTTTGTATAAAAATGATTATATTAAATTAAATACACATAGAAAAATTATGAAAAGTAGTTTTCTGAGTTCCTTGTGATCAGGGGTACTTAGGAAAAACAAAAGTTATTTTTGAGAAAATACTTGATTTTTTAGCTTTATTTTGAATTAAAAATAATTAAAAATAATTAAAAATCCCAAAAATACCAAAATATTTCAAAATGTTCGTAATTTTTCTCTGATCACTTAAAACTCATTAGGATATTTTTCCTAATTTCTCTAAGTTAAAATAAATTTTTAAAGGCAAAAAATATATTTTTCTTATTTTCTCATTAAAATAATTATAATAAATAAATTAAAAAATCATAAAAATACAAAATTTGTTTCTCTGAATTCTCTGAACTTAGAGAGGTTGAATAAAAAGATAAAAATAATTTTTGTTATTTAAACATTATTTTACATTTAATTAAATCATTAAAATTGATTAATAATTAAATAATAATGATAGAAATTTAATGTAAAAAATCATGAAATTTTGTTTAAGTGTTTCTTTGACCTAAGGAAACCTCTAATAATTTTGTTAAAAAAGAAAAAAAATCATTACTTTGATTGATTATATAAATTAATTTTTAAAAATCCTATTTTCTATGTTAAATATACTACCACATCTTCTCCTATGATGTTTTAATTACCTCCTGGATAAGGTACTTAAAATTTCTCCAAGTCATTTGAATTATGCTTAATGAGTTATGAGGTGGACAACCTCAAGGGTGAAGTAGTAACTTTGGATTTTGGTGCCTTGATCAAAATTTAGGATTAATCAAAGGGAAAATGAGAAATTTTGATCTTAATGAATTTGATCTTAATGAATATTTGATCTTAATGAATATGTTTGGATGATTGAAATATGATGGGAGTAAAAGGTAGTAACTCACTTGCTATCTTTTCCATAATAAGAAGAAAATTGTAATTTCCTTAATTATCATAACTTGGAAGTAGATCAAAATTAAATGATTCTCAGGTGATGGGCTTGAGTTGGGAAAATAATATTTTTATTTTCATTTTAAGCCCAAAATTGATGATGATATGATCTTTCAATAAGAATACATACCACCTAAATCAAATTTTTGATAATCACCAATTTTCTTATTATGATTGTTAAGGGCTTGGTAGTGACCTTTCAACATTTAAACTTATTTGATTAGATTTAGCAGATAACATGAGTGATGATTAACACCTTTTAGCACTACAAGTTTAACTTTAACTGTGAGTACCAAAACCTTTAATGACTTAGATTTTCTTTAAGGGCACCCACCCACATAACTCTTAAATGAAATATCAATTGATTAATGGAGTATCCTAGCCTTGTGATAAATAAACATCAGGTTTCCTTGAGATTTGGGATAATCCTAGTCTAGCTTTGGATGATCAATAGAACGATATGATATGTTTAAAATGAACTTGAAATATTTCAAGAAATCTTCAAAATGGCTCAGGGTCATGCCCCGAGCACTTTGAAATCCCTTGAATATTTTGAAGGGCAAATTGAACTTGCTATGTTTTGTTCTAAAATTATCCACTAAAATCTATCAAGACTCAACAAAGTATAACTTGTAGTTTGGTAGTTCTACCTTCATCTACTTTGTAATTTGAATTCCTTGCAAAATTATATACATGTTGCCAAAGCTAACCTTTCAGGTGGAGGAACGTGAAGAATCGATATGTATATTTTTAAGTTATTGCATTTACCATGTACCTCTTGTTTCTTGCTTGCATGTTTAAAAACAAGGTCACCATGCATGTCAGAACCAAAAAATTTAGGATAGCCACAAAACTGAAATTGAAACCAAAAATCAAAATCTAAAGAATTAAATAAGATAAAATTCACCACCACAACAGTTAAAATATAAGCCAACTTAACATTTAATCACAAACAAAATAACAAAACAAATTTTGAACTAAATTAAAACGTCTGTATCGAATGATCGGGAATCCCTCATAGGAGATAACCTATGGTTGCTAACAAGATTTTCCATGGTCTAAAAGAAAGTATGGAACTCATTGAGTTGAGTTTAGTAAATTCATTTGGATTAAGAGAATTCGAAAGAAAATAGTGATGTCGGAATAAGGGAGCCGTAGGATCTTAACCGGTGTCGCTTTAATCAACTTTAAGATCCCCCATAATATTTTAATAACCATAACCTTAAGAAACAATTGATTTGACATTAGAACTTGACACATTGGAAAACTTAAACTGACCATGACGAAGAGCTTGGGGCTAGCATTGTGGGTAGCATGGTCATCTTCAACAACAAAGCATGTCTACACCAGCTACACCACTCCTTAGAATTAAACAACCAAGCCATATGATTTTGAGGTCGTCCGCTTAGTGCGACATAAATCCTCACTTTTTTAGGCCCTTTCATGATCATGTTGTGCAATATAAGCCCTAACCTATCCTAGGATTCTGAGGTTTTCATTCGTCACGACCTAAACCCTCACATCTTATAGGCTATTTGTGTGATTGTCTCGCATGAATGTAAGCCTTAATTAATAAAATTGACAAGATGAAATATTTAAATTATTCTTTTTGAAACTGAAGCCAAATCATAGGATAGCTTGGGAAGCCACCGAGGTTCTCCTCAGGATATGTGGGATCCCCTAGTTCTTCTTTCTTTAGATTCCAAATAAAATTTTTCTGCCTTGAGCAATTCCCATTTCACATCTCTTCGTCCAATCTCTTTAAAAAGTCATATTCCTTTGAACTCCTTGAAGACAACATTTCTTAATTTTTATTTAGAGTTTTCTTAGGTGACTTTGGTTATCTAAAATGTAATTAACTATAAGGGCTTGTGTTTATAAGAAACTTTCAAGAATCCAGCTTAATATAAACCCTATTTAATTCTTCATATTAAATAAGGAAACTTGTCAATATATAATAAAATTATAACAAAATGGTTTAGCAGACCAAACAGATGTCATACATTTCTTAGTTTATTTGATTGAGCCTCACCATCAAGATATGTGTTTATCTTTTGAGATAGATACATGACTTGAGGTGTAGTGCTCTTTCATTTAAAATATGAAAGATATGAGCTCGGTTTGATTTCATATTTTCATAGGACCCCGCCTAAAAAAATTTCTGCCGATAACTTGTGGTAACTCTGCTGGGGACTTGTTTCTCCCTCCATATTAATCAAGAAATATTATCTTCATACATCGGTAATGTGTCCATGTCCCTTATGGAACAAATTACCCTTCTTCTGTTGGCATGCTTCACCCATTTCTTTCATGGGGAAGTACGATCAACTCTTTTGTGCTTCAGGACTGTCTATTCAAGCACCATTGAATAGGGAGGTTCAGGAGTTCATTAGGACTTTTAGCTTTGTGTGGGGTTGGAACCCCAATATGTGTGTTGGTGGATTAGTTTCGTCTGGGCATTGTACGTTGTAAAGTCAGTCCCTCACTTGGTCCTAAAATTTACTTCCTTGTTCGTCTCCTTTAGAGTTTAGTTTGCTCTTTTACAAATTAAATTAAATTGTGTCGTGTTGTGCTTGCTCTTTAACCTTTCTTATTTAATTAATTAAATTCTTTTACTTTAAAACTATTTTTACTAAGTTTTAAAAAATCTCCACAAATTAAAATAAAAACTTGCCCAGTCTACAGATCGACCTTTATTAATTTTAATTTTTTGCATAAGAATTACTAGGTATTGGACAAATAACTAACCCCAGAGCTTTCTTTTAGAAGCTACTACAATGGTGTTCCCTATGCCCACCTTCTCTTGCAACCTGTCGACGAGCCACAATGCTCGCAACGTCGCCCCACCATTAAGTTTAAAGCCGGATTTGAAGAACTCGAGGTTGTGCTCCGGAAAGCTCCCTTCGTCATAATGAAAGTTGTCGCTCTAGAAGTTCAGGAACCGCCTGCTGAGTTCAACCTAAAATGTCCCCAGGATTTCCCTTCTTACAAGAAGGTAAAGACTATTGCCACTACGATACTTGCTAAGCTTGTGGCTCCCATTTGTGCTAAAGGAAAAGTGGTTATGATTATTGAAGAAACAAGTATTTAAAATTGGATCGAGATCGAGAGCTACACCATTAAGTCGGTCACAAAGAAGAAACCACAGCCAAAAGATTCGAAAGGCTACTAAAGCCCAGATTTCTGAAAAGTATTTGTTGATGAAATTCCTCACCAAGAGGAACTAGGATTTTTTGATACTTATCCGCTTCTGCAAGGGAGTAGGTTCCATCTCTTAACGGACACCAATGGGTACAAAAGTATCCAGAAGATTGCTGCTACTTTACCGTTACCTCATGAAAATGGTGGGGAGGGGAAGAAGCCTGCTTCTATCATCCGAGTCAGTGCAGTGTTCCAGAGACTAGCTGCCAAAGAAGATTGTTCAGTCAGTGAATTACTTAAACAAGTGGGATGCGCATTATCCCCTCGTATGAAGAAAGAAATTCTAAGAGATGTTAAAACTGTCAGACGATATCAAAGGTCAACTGAAACTTTGCCTGCTTGCATTCCCGTCAGGATCCTCTTAGGAAGCAGAGTTGATACTACCATTATCACCATCGATTCTACCCTCACTGCTCTAAGATCCGTAGGTTGTCGACCCGTTAAATCATGTCTGGGTCCAAGAATTCTACTAGTTACCAGTTATAAAGATGTTTATAAAATTCCAAAGTAAGAGATGAAGAGGTTACCCAGTGTTATATCTGGTCTTCACCATGAAGAGCATACCTCTCTTCAACATGCTGATACCTCTAGTAAGACACCCCGTCTCAAGAAAAAGGTATGGGTACCTAAGTTCTCCGTACCAATACGGTTCAGTCAGCCTGTAGGGCAGGATCATGATATGAAGCGAGGGTCTGAAGTATCCGACATTGTTGTAGCTGTGGCTAGCGAGATGGATGAGCAAGTGGAGGATGTTCAGTAGAGTCCTCCAGATCCTAAGATGATACAAGAGTCCATAATTGAAGAAAAGGTTGAGAAGCTCAAGATCAAGATTTATGAGTTAGCCCAAGAACATGGAGTTTTTGTTGATAATGATGATGAAGATTTTGACTTTAACGACTATCTCAATGAAGACTATATGGATATTCATGTCATCAAAACTAGAGCTGTTGCACTTGCATGCAACGCCCAACCTCTCGTTGAAGAGAACGTTGTATATGATCTGTGTAGGGCTGTTCTACTAAGAGATGAGCAAATTAGTCAAATGGAGAAAAGAATGGAAGAGATAGTTACTATCATGGCCGCTATGGCTACAGTTCAGGGACAGTCTTAACTACAACAGTTAGCTTCTCCAGAAGTCAACTAACCAGATATTATGCATATCACAGATGAAAGGAGGGAAGTTGCTTCAGCTGACAGAGTTGATCAACCAAAGAAATACTCCGCCCAAAGAGTCATACCAGAGAAGGACTTTAAACAAATAGTTAAACAAGTTTGGGAGACCTTAGCCTAATCTAAGGGTGGTGCATTGATTTTAAAGGGTAGACCCTTCCTGGAGGAGTTCGATGCCGTACCCAACCATAAGGGCTTTATGTCACTGAAATTTAAGATATTTGATGGGGTCGGAAACCCCAAACAGCATATAGCGCAGTTTTGAGCCAGTTGTGGTAATGCCGGGGTAATGAAGCCTTGCTTTTTTGTCAGTTTGTCAGCAGTCTGTCAGGGATAGCATTTGATTGGAATGCCTGACCAATGGATCAGTGAAGACGTTCTCTGAGTTAGAACAATTGTTTGTAAAGAGGTTTGCTGGAGCACAACATCATTTTTCTATTAGAGATCTTATAGTGGAAAAGAAAAGGCCTAATGAGACTTTAGTGGATTCTATTTTGAGGAGGAGAAACCTTATCAAGAAATGTGAACCTCAGCTACAGGAACATCATGCAATTGAGATTCTACTTAAAAACATCCATGGGCCAGTAGCTTTCATTATTAAGGGACTCACCATGAAGTCCTTCAAGAAGCTACTCAGTAAAGCTAGCAATCTGCAAGAGGAAGTTAAACATATGGATTACCAGGAGAAATAAAAAAAAATAGTATAACCCAAATATTTGAGAAGAAGTCTGAGATAGTGGCAACGGTTGATAAGGGAAAACAACCAATGAAGATACAGGCAGAACATTCTTGTTAAGGTTCCCAACCGTCATCACAACATGCTCAGCAAGGAAAACAACAGTATGGCCAGTTTCGCTAGCAGTTGCATAAGGGAGGATAATATCGAACAAAGAATAAGAAGGCTTTGACCATTTCAGAATGAAAGAAAGTAGTATATTCCTTCAAATATGAAGCTGTAACCAAAATGTTCAGAAGTCCAATGAAGAAGCCTGAGTTCAGATTGCTAGATCCAAAGAAACATGAGGAGGTCATCAAGAAAGATTAGGTCAATTATTGCCAATACCATAAATTTCTTGGTTTCGTCTTCAAGGATTGACTCGAGAAAAATATTAAAGAATGAAATAAACAATCCTAAAAGAATAATTAAAAGAACCTGAAAGAGGTTCTGTAAATATGATTTCGGCTGAGTTGATTACTCCGATAGATCTGTATTCAGAGAAAGATGGATGGAGTACAGTTTGGAGCAAGTCATCCAAGAAGATAATGGATCATATTTAGATCGCTTTAGCTCAGGTAGCCGTTTAGAGTCTACAGCCTGCTCAGCCTAAGATGAAGATTTCACCAGAGAAGTCACCGCAACTAGAAGAGAAGAAAAAGATCGATGTCGCAAAGATCGATAAAATGGGGGTAGGATAGGGGATGTCTCTGTTAGATTGGTTTTCTCGGATTCAGGAAAGAAAATCCTCGAACCTCTGACCTTGTATGATTATATTTTTGCTCCAGTGGGGTTTTATGAATATAATGATTATGATTTCAGCTGCGTTTTAATTGTTTCTAATGATAACGTAACTGACTTTGCTCAATATAACTCCGATCTTGATTCCCAAACCGATCTTCAAATTGTACTTAAGTCCGTTGTACTTAAGTCCGATGAACCTAAGTCCGATGAACCCATTAACCAAAATGAATAAGATGTTGACAACACCGGCTATGATAGCGTCGGAAGTGAGGAGCCAGTCCTTGAGCATCATGGAACACCACTTGCCATCAATTTGGATCACTCTGATGAAGAAGAAGCAACAAAAAATTTACCCACAACCTTACAAGGAGGAGAATAAACTATAGAAATAAACCTAAGGAGCGGGAAAGTGTTACCCCGAGAATAGCTCCAGTGCATAAAGGAAAGCAAATTGTAACTCAAGAAGAGCTACCTTCACCTCCGCCAGTGGAAAAGCCACACAACTAAGTGAAGATCGGGGCATTATATAAAGTGGATTATAACGTGCTAGCTCAACTTAGGAGATTTCCGGCCAAGCTAAGCATCTATGATGCTCTAATCCTATCAAAGGAGATGAGAGAGTCTTTGGTTACAACCTTGCTTGACCCATAGATTTGCTTAGCCTAGTTGGCCAGCACATCCTTGGATGAAGTTTGTTCGTTAAAGGAACAGCCTGGGATAACCTTCATAGATGAAGACTTATGCTTATTTCTTGGTACCATCGACCACAATCGACAGCTTTATATCTCCGTTAACATTGACAAATTTGTGTTGTCTAGAGTTTTGGTAGATCTTAGAGCATCACTAAACTTGATGAGTCTATAGACATTATCCTATTTAAACATTAAGACTCAGGAGCTTATGACCGATAAAATGATGTTAAGGGGATTCAACCTAAAGGGAGAAAGAGCCCTTGGATCAATTACATTGCTTATGAAAGTTAGAGAATTTGTAACAACTACTAAATTCCATATCATTGACGCTGCGTCCTCTTTTAAAGCTCTACTGGGACGACTATGGATTCACGAGCATAACATGTTTTCGTCTTCTCTACATCAGTGCATTAAGTATTACAAAGAAGGATGAGAACATTGCATCAAGGGAGATTTACAACCCTTTTCAGTTCATAAAGTTGGCATTCATGAAGATGCCGCCTACTACGCACATCTAAAGAAAACTGTCTTCTCTTGTGAAGTTGTGACAAATAAAAGTGAAGATTCAGAAGAATTACAATGACAAGGCCATTCAAACCAGCTTTACCGATCTGTTTGCAATGAGCTGGTGGGGGTTCTTTTAGTTCGCGCACCCAAGGTTGAGGCCGGCGACATGGACGAGGAAGAGCCAACATGATTTATGAACGGACTAGGACAACAATCAACATTAATGATGAAGAAAGCTCTAAGGAAGAAATGATGATGATAAAATAGAAGAAATCATAGTACGAGATATCCCTAGAAGATATGAAGAGAAGCGAATATGAGACAATGTATGATAAGATAAACCACTATGTGAATGCCATGACCCTTACTCCGATTCTCCCTCAAATTTTTGAGAGTTTAGAGAGTTTAGAGGTCAAGGTGAGAGTTTAGAGGTCAAGGCAGTCTATAATGCTGGTTCTAGGCCGATCAAATTTTTTCATGCTTCTACTACTTCTACCAATCTTGAGAATCATGTAAACTTAGAAGTGGATTGTTCTAATGAATTAATGGAATTACCTTTATGTTACTTTTCTCTTTATGTACAAAAGCTAATTCAATAGGGATATTTGCCAAAATAATTGCCAAAAGATAAGTTACAACTTTTTAAAAAATTATGGAATGTTAAAAATTGAATTCCTAATTCGAAAGAGGGTCTCGGATTTGGTACGATAGGACCAGTCGATGATTCAAAATTTTGCATGGTTGTTACTATTGAGTTTAAAGAGGATTGCCTCAAGATGGAGGATGACTCTACCGATCATCTAATAGAAGACGCCCCGCCAGAATTTGAGGAAGAAATTAAATCAAATGTTGATGAATTGAAGGAAATTAACCTTGAGACGGAAGAACAACCCCGACCTACATTTATAAGTTCTCTACTCAGCAATGAAGAATCTTCAGAATTGATCAAGTTACTTTAATAATTTGAAGATTGCTTCGCATGGAGTTATGATGAAATGCCAAGATTATCTTCAGAAGTTGCAGTGCATAAGCTAGGGGTGGAAAAAAATATGACCCCAATAAAGCAGGCTCCTAGAAGAATGTGACTTGAGATAGAGCAGCATGTCATCATCAAGGTGAAAAAATTAATAATCTCTAACTTTGTGCAAGAAGAGCAATACCCCACGTGGTTAGCTAACATTATGCCAGTTAAGAAGGCCAGTTAAGAAGAAAAAGTTAAGAAGAAAAATAGACGAATCTGTGTTTGTGTCGACTTCAAGGATTTGAACAAAGCATGTACAAAAGATGAATTTCATTTGCTGATACCAGAAATGATGGAGGACATCGCTTCGACACATGATATTTTCTCTTTTTTGGATGGATCGTTGGGATACAATCAAATCAAGATGGCTAGAGAAGATGCAACATTTATAACATTTAGAACACCGATTGGGATTTTCTGCTACACAGTAATGCCGTTTAGATTGAAAAATGTCAGAGCAACATACCAACGAGTTATGGCGAGGATTTTTTATGATCTCATTCATAACCAAGTGGAATGTTATGTGGATGATTTAGTCATCAAGAGTAAACAAAAAATAGACCATTTGTACGATTTGAGGATTGTGTTCAAATGATTAAGAGAATATAATCTAAAGATGAATCCCTTAAATTGTGCCTTCAGCGTCACCTCCATGAAATTTCTAGGAATTGTTGTCCGTCATTGGTGAATTGAGATCGACCTAGATAAGATAAAGCTATCTTGGAAATGCCTCCTACCAAAACTTTGAAACAACTACATTCCTTCCAAGGGAAGTTGGCATATCTGAGATGCTTTATTTCTAATATCTCAGGTAGGTGTCAGCCCTTCTCAGCATTAATTAAAAGGGACACTAAATTTGTTTGGGAAGAGAAATGCTAGTGGAACTTTGAGGATATTAAGAAATACTTAATGAAATCACCTGTTTTGGCAGCCCGTATCCCAGGAAAACCTTTGATACTTTATACCGTGACATTAGATAACTCTCTCGGAGCCCTGCTAGCTCAAGTCAATGATAAGGGTAAGGAAAATGTGCTCTACTACTTGAGTTTCCGTCTAATACCGACAGAGATAAAGTATCCACCCTTTGAGAAACATTGTCTAGCTTTGATTTTTGTCGCCCAAAAGCTTAGACACTACTTATTTTCTCATAAGGTAACCCTAATTTCAAAATTTAATCCATTGTAATATTTGATGACCAGACCAACACTTTCCGACATCTAGCTAGATGATCGATGATTTTATTTCAATTTGATGTAACTTTTGTTCACCTCCGCTCTATCAAAGGACAAATTTTAGCATATTTTCTCGCAGTGCACCCACTTCCAACTGGGTCCCCTCTTAATGATGAGTTACCAGATGAACATGTATTACAAATGGAGCTTTCCAGTGTGCAACGCTGGGAGATGTACTTCAATGGAGCTTCATCAGCCAGAAAAGAGAAAAGATCAGGAACAGTTATACCAGGCAAAGCACAAATTGGTTTGATTTTCATCATGGCAGAAAAAGGTATGTTGAGATTCTCCTATCACCTGCCAGAGCCATGCACCAACAACAAAGCAGAATATGAATCACTAATCACTGGGTTGGAATGGACAATCTCGATGGATATAACAGATATTTCCATCTATGGTGACTCTCAACTCGTCATTCAACAAGTTATCAGATAATATAAGATTTTGAAGCCAAGATTAGGAGAATACCACCGATGCATAATGAAGCTATTGAAACAGATCCCTAATGTGCCTCTCTACCGGGTTCCTCGAGGAGACAATGCTCACACTGATGTGCTAGCAAAACTTGCTAAGGAACTAGCATGTCAATCAGAGGATTCCATCAACATTACAGTGCAAGGAAGATGAGTTTTTTTCTCGAATTGACCTCGACAATCTACATAATATCGAGTAAAAAGAAGGAATGATGATTGCTGCAATGACAGATAATGTCGAAGATTGGCGCAAGCCTTTGATAGGATACTTGCAAACTAGAAAATTATGAGAGGAAAAGTCTGAGGTATATCACATCACAATAAGGGCTATGTCATATGCTCTGGTGGGTGATGTCCTCTACAGAAGATCATTTGATCAGATGTGGATATGATGTTTGAGTAGAACCGAAGCATAGAATATTGTCAAAGAAGTACACATTGGATTGTGTAGAGCTCACCAGTCAGGGCCAAAGATGAAGATGAAGATGAAGATTAAAAGACCCAGATATTATTGGCCAACAATGATGTCTGATTGCATGGATAAAACCAGAAGGTTTCACCTTTGCTAAGTGCATGGGGTGGTCTTACACTAACTTTCAAATGTTCGACACCCAACTGTCGCTTTGTGGACATTTGACTGTTGGGGCAAGAACATAATTGGTCCAATAGACCCTCCATCCTTTACAGGAAATAAATTTATTCTTACAGCTACGGATTACTTCTTTAATGGGCAAAGGTAGTACCGTTACGAGAGGTTACAACACAACATGTTCTCCAAATTTCCAAGAGTTAGATTGTCTACCATTTTGGTGTGCCACACAGAGTAATTTTTGACAATGGGACAACCTTTAAAAGCACAAAGATCAAAAAATTTGTCAGATGACATGGGATAGACTAGAGATATTCTAAAATCTACTATCCTATAAATAAAGACCAAGTTGAGGCATTCAATAAGACGCTCGTGCAAATTTTGAAAAAATATTAGATGAAAATAAAAGAGATTGGCATAATAAATCGTTAGAAGCTTTGTGGGCCTACTGAATGACGTTCCGAACTCCTACTCAATGTGTACCTTACGCGCTCATATACGGATCCGAGGTCGTACCGCCGTTAGAAGTCCAGACACTGTCTCTCAAAGTCACCCTCGCCAATAAAATTACAACAGAAGAAAGTGCAAAATTTAGGCTTAAAGAATTGGAAAGTCTCGAAGGAAAGCATTAAGAGATGTTATTTTAATTATTCTTCCAAATTTCATTAATTTGAAAAATTATAAATTTATCCTTTATGAAATTCAAAATGAGGTTGGTTTCTACCACTTATCCCTTTTATGTTTCAATCATCAAGAAATGATATTTTAAGATCACTTATTACCCATTTACCCTCTTGATTAAATCTAAATATTAATTAAGCTTGAAATTCCAAAATTACACTTTTACCCCTGAGGCCTTACTACCCTATAATTCATTAAATTAGACTCAAATGAATTGAAAATTTTATGTTACCTCATTCATGGGTTAATTAAAACATCAGAGGAGAAAATGTGATTTTTCCAACTTTATTTAATTTTTATAATTATTTTTAATGCAAAAATAAGGATTTTAAATGAAAATTTAATAACTCCATCAAAGTAATACTTATGTCCTTAAGAAAATTATTAGAAGTTCACCTAGATTAGAGGACAACTTGGACCAATTTTCATGATTTTTAGAGGTTTAATTTAATTATTAGAATTATGTGTTTGTTTTGAGTATTAATTAAATATAAAATAATATTTAGATGGAAAGTTAAGTTTTATATTTTTATTAATTCCCTTTGAGTCCAAGAAACCCAAAGAAACAAATTTCATATTTTTTTACTTATATTTTAATTATTACAATTATTTTTAGTGAAAAATTAGGGAAAATCCATTTTTAAGCCTTTTAAAATTAACATCTTGACCTAGAAAATTGGGAAAATTATTTTAATTGGTCTCAAGTGATAAGGAAGCCAAATGTGACATTTTAGTGTGTTTTCACGATTTTGTGATTTTTATGATTTTAATTAATTTTTAATTTAATTTTTAATTATTTAATAATTTTTAATTATTTAAAGGCTTAAAATTAGCTCAAAAATGAAGTGTTTATTTTTATTTACATTTTATTTTCCTTCGGTTCCTCTGGTTATAAGGAGCTCTAAAAACCAACTTTGGTAATTTTTTTAATTGTATTTTAATTATTATAAATATTTTAAAGTCAAAAATGTCATTTCATTTGATTAATCCATTTAAGTGACCAAATTAACTTCAATTAACTTGAAATTTTTATGGGGAGCTCCCCTAACATTAAATTATAGTGTTGAATAGTTTTTATGCCATTTACATTCATAATTACTCTAAATTAATTTTTTTTCATTTTTTAGGGTTGGTGACAATTAGGATTATTTAAATAAATTAAACCAAGTTTATATTGCTTTTATTTTTCCCAGAGCTCTCTGACCACACTGAACCTACCAAATAAGTTTTGTATTTTTTTGATGATTATTTTAACTATTTTAATTTTTATTCCAAAACCATTAACTTAAAAACTAGATATCTATGCCTAGAGGTCTCCCCTAACCTTGGAAAAATCTTGAAAAGAATCTTAATAACATGTAGAATCAAAAACCTAAAGCTCAAGTCATGGTGAAATGTCTATGCAAATAGAGAGTTAAAATAAGGAAAACACCATTTAATTAATTAAAAATAATACATGCATCAAATAAACTTGAAAATATCTCCACGTTGTTCTCCTCTCTTTACTGAGCAACAAGATATTTTTATTTTATTTTTAAAAATTTTATACACAAAGTTATGCATTTTTGAAGTCATGGGTATTTATTTAAATCAGAAAATTCTCTATTTTTCTACTTATCTGCGTCAACCTCGTACGCGTCGAAGAGATTTGTGTCACCGCGGGATTGGGCGATGTCATCCTCGTCAGCTCTGTACTTTATGCTCTGTGCACCATCCGACCTAATGAGGACATTCCGCGCGATACACGTAAGATCAGACGGCGCGTGGTCATCATCCTTGATGCCCTATCCTAGGAACTGTTCATTTTCAAACCCTATTATCTTGCTCGATTCTCAATCAAATCATGTGCATTTTTTTCCTATAAACTCGCCTTGACTAGTATAACATGTTTATATGGTTAATCAACCCTTAAATCAACTCTATGTGAATGGAGAGTGAAATGAAGCTTGATTCTTTCAATAACTCGGTCCAAGAAGGGAAGCCTTGATTGGATGCTTGTGGAAGCTTCGTCGTGTTCCCAAGAGCCTAGGTTTGGAGCCTCAAACTGTGGTGAATCGCCTAGATATGAATTCGACCAAGGTCGAATTAGGGGTCCAATCAAAGATCACCTTAGGGTGCTTTGGTGATGGGGCTTTAGTGGGGGATCTTCTTCTCTTGTTGTGGGGATGGTGTAGGTGCAATTAATTTGAATTTGGTGGAAGTTTGGAGGATGTCCTATTTTAGCCTAGGGATTGAGCTCCAAAATTGAGCTTGAGTAGTGGATTTGAGTGGCTAAGGATGGTTGGGTTTAAGCTCAAGAGGTCTCAAGGAAGCTTTAAAAGCAATTTGGCTGAGTCTCCCCAAGAAATTTCAAGCTCTCTTCCTTTGGCCATGGAGGGTGGGTTTAAATAAAGGGGGCAAGCGAAGCCACTTAGAGCAATTGGTGGGTGTTCTAACTTAGTTATGTGGATGCCAAGAAAAATCCAACTGGAATTAGATAGCTTGGACGGGTTTAATTTTGAGTTTTGGCCTAAGTGGTGTTTTTGAATTTGAGTTTTTCGGCCACCAAGGTAGCTGGCCGGCCAGGGAGGGGTCACCATCTGACTCAGGGAGGTCAGGGCTTCGTTTTGGTGAGTCAATTGGGGCTGGCCATCTGTAAAGGTAGGGAATTGAAATAGTATAGGAAAAGGGATATTTTGGGTTAATTTTGGTCAAATCATGGTTTGGGGCTGGGTTCACCCCTCAAAGCTGGTTTGGGTGCTAAGGGAAATCAGGAGGTTCTGCTTAATTAGCATGGTGAGGTCTCTATCCAAAGAAATTTGGCTAAACATGGGTTAGAGTGATTCATGGGAGGGTTTAAAGGAATCTTAAGGATATTTGAAAGTGTTTTAGTCTCTTTCCAATAATATATTGATGATGTGGCATGACTCTCATGGCTTGCCTATAGCTTGGAAGTGGCTCTATGGTTAGTCCTTGGCTTGGTCAACTTTCATGAGGAGGGATTTTTGAATTTATGAAATATTTTGGTGGAGGTTGGCATGATGCTTGATTTGGAATGATTTGATTTTGGATTTTGATTTATGATTTGATTTTGGATTTAGGACTTTAGGAATGATTTTAATCAAATGGATGATGGAAAGAGTCAATTGTCATGTGGGCTTTGGACTTGGGCTTTTGGAATTAAGTGTAGTGGGATTTGGGCTTTGGGCTTTTAAAAAGGAAATTGAATTTGGGCTAATATTGGGGCTAATTGAAGGTTGAGTTTTGTGTAAGAATATGTTATGAGGTATTTGGTAAAATTTTAAGTGGTTTTGAGTTGAATTGGTGGGCCAATTTGGTGGATTTAGACATATGGTCAAAATTGGACCTTTTTGGATTTGAATGAAATTAGGCTTGCAATTGGATCTAATTGTACTTAAATTTTATTTAGAATAGAATCGGGGATGCTAAATTTTGGTTTTTAATTGAATTTGGGCAAGATTAGGGTCAATTGGGCTAAGATTGGGGTTAATTTGGGAACATTTGGGCCTTTAAGGGCAATTTAGGGCTTTTGATCAAATTGGACTAATTTGGTCAAATTGGATCAAATTGATGATCATTAGGAGAATATTTGGGATGATTTTGGAATTTTTGGGAAAATTTAAATTGGAAATATTTGGGATTATTTTGGAATTTTAAGGTAATGAAGGGCATTTTGGTAATTTTGGCAATTTTTGGGGGTATTTTGGGAATTTGGTGATTTTGGTGGATTTTGGTCACTTTAGGTAGTGGTGAGTGGTTTGAGATAATTTTTGGACAAATTTGGGTATTTGGATAATTTTGGGATTTTTGGCAAAAATTAGGGTTGTAGGGGTATTTTGGTAATTTGGTGGTTTTGGGCAAAAATGGGCCAACAAGCCATGAAGCCATATCAAACCAATAGGAGCCATATGAGAACTCATTTTGGAGTTTCAATATGCTGGTTCTAACTCTCTTAGCCAAAGACTAGGGGTATAGGTTCATCCATATGAGTTTTCCAAAAACAATAGGAGACCAACCTAAGGGATCTTAGGTTTTAGGGTATGTGAGAGAGTGTAGTAGTGTGTGCAAGTTAGCCTCACCAAAACCAGAACACCCAGGGTTGGCCCTAAGGTCTGACCATCCTATGGGGGACTCCACCTACTAAGTGCTAAAGGTTAGGACCAACATGTGGAACTTTAAGCTGAGCAAAGAAAGGTTTGGGAATTTCTAATGGTGAGGGTTCCCTTTCTAGTCCTCTAGGAATAGTCAACAAGAAAGTCATATGACTAGACCCTAGGCTAATAAAGAAGAAAAACTAGATCTCAACTAAAAATGAGGTCAACAAAGACATACTACCCGACGTGACATTGATTGAAATCAACTTTTTGAAATTTTGATTATTCTTGGTTATTTTTTTAGCCAAATGTCTGTGACTGGGTCCAAGATTTTGTAATAAAATTAACCTCAACAAAATGAAAATTTTTGAATTTGCTTTTGAAAGTCAACCAATGAAAATTAAATTGTGAAAATATATGTACATTGATAATTAAATAATGATAAAGACAATAAGAAAAAGAAATAAATTTGCTTGAGTTTGTTTCTCTCGAGTTTGAGGTTTCTTACTCTTTGCTTGTGTAGCACAAATATCCTCGTCTACACCAATTTCTTGACATTCTCATGGAGACTTTTACTCCTTGCAAATCTCTTCAATCTTTCTGCTCCACTGTCAATCTTTGCATTCGGGGTAGGCTTTGATGCCCTACTCCCATTCTTGCATTCGGGGTAGGCTTGGACACCCTATTCCCATCTTTTCATTTGAGGTACACTTTGATGCCCTATTCCCATCTTTGCATTTGGGGTAGGCTTTGACGCCCTATTCTCATTTTTTACTCTGGGTAAGGGATAAGCGGTGCACACACCCAATAGAAATTTTCCATAAGGGATGGGCTCAATTTGGAGTCAAATGCTTGGGTGGTTGTCTGTGGTTTGGCTAACAACGACAGGGGAGGTGGCCAGCTGATTCAGGGGAGTTGAGGAAGTCTTAATTGTGATTTCATTGGAGGTTTGATGGTTGATTGCATGGGGTAATGAGTTTAGCCAAATTTGGGAAGAGGATTCCTTAATTTGGTGGACCCTTGGTTCATGGCTCAAATTGGGGTCATTAGGTGATGTGATTAGCATCTTAGGGTGTTGATCAAGGCGGAAAAGGATTAAGCAAGGGTTAATTCCAAGAGGTTAAGTGAATTTGGAGTTTGGGTTGAAAATTGGGGTTTTGGTTTGAACTTTAGTCTAGGTTGAGATTGGGTTAAGATTTGGGTTAAGATATTAATTTCAAATTTTGATATCGTAGGAAATGATAGAATTTACAGGTGGTATATTAAAGATTTTTCAAAAATTACAAAGCCTTTATGCCAACTTTTGGAAAAAGATACAAAATTTGATTTTAATCAAGAGTACATTAATGCCTTAGAAAAATTGAAGAAAAACTTGATCACTGCTCCTATAATTGTTTCACCTGATTGGGAGAAACCGTTCAAACTAATTTGTGATGCAAGTGATTATACAATTGGAGCTGTTTTAGGGTAGAAATATAAGAAAAGTTTTAAAGTTATAAATTATGCTAGTAAAACTCTAAATGATGCTCAAATTAATTATGCCACTACTAAAAAAGAGTTATTTGCTATTGTTTATGCTTTTGATAAGTTTAGGTCATTTTAATTGGAACTAAATGTATAGTGCATACAGATCATTCTGCTATAACCACTCTGCTATAAAATATTTGATGCAAAAGAAGGATGTCAAACCAAGATTAATTAGATGGGTAATTCTGATGCAAGAAATTGATTTTGTGGTGGTAGATAGAAAATGATCTGATTATCAAATAGTTGACCATTTATCTAGGCTAAAATAGGAAGAAACATTTGACCTTGAAAAAAAATTCATGAAACATTTCCTGATGAACAACTTTATGCTGCTAAAGAATCAGAAATATTGCGGTATGCTGATATTGTAAACTACATTGTTAGTGGTATTTTACCATATGGATTGATAAAGCCACAAGAGAAGAAATTTTTCATGATGCAAAATTTTACTTTTGGTATGACCCATATTTGTACAAATAATGCAACAATTTAGTTATGCTAAAATGTGTGCCCTATAAAGAAATTATTTAAAAATATCATGATTCAAAATTTGGGAGTCATTTTGGGTTTAATAGAACCGTTCATAAAATCTTACAATTTGGATTTTATTGGTCTACTCTATTTAGATATGTTAATATATATATATATATATATATATCAAAACATGTGATCAGTGTCAGAGAGTAGGTAATATTTCAAGAAGAAATGAAATTTCTCTAAATTTTAATTAGGAAATTGAAGTTTTTGATGCATAGGGATTGGATTTTATGGGACCATTTATACCCTCATTCAAAAATATATACATAATGATTGCAGTGGATTACGTTTCAAAATGGATTGAAACAATCGCTTTACCTCAATGTGATGCTCGGAGAGTTTCAAAATTTTTAATTAAAAATATGGAGGATCTTATCTTTGGAACAAACAAATTGAAAAGTTGGTGGAAAAGTATGATATTATACATAGGATGTCAACTACTTATCATCCTAAGACTAGTGGTATAGCAGAAGTATCTAATCGTGAAATCAAAAGAATTTTAGAAAAAGCTGTAAATTCTAATAAAATGGATTGGTCAACTAGATTAGATACTACATTGTGGGCTTATAGGACAATTTATAAGACACCCATAAGAATATTCCCATATAGATAAATGTTCGGGAAGACTTGTCACTTACCAGTAGAATTGGAGCATAAAGCTTATTGGGCTATTAAGGTTTACATTTAATTTAAAAGATGCTGGTGAAAAAAGATTATTGCAACTGAATGAGCTTGAAAAAATTGAATGAGCTTGAAGCAACTGAATGAGCTTGAAAAAATTAAGAATAAATCTTATGATAATGTTTGGATATATAAAGAGAAAATGAAATAATGGCATGATCAAAAGATAATAAAAAAGGAATTTGAGCCTGGACAGGAAGCTTTATTATACAATACAAGATTGAAATTATTTTTTGGAAAACTGAAGTTACACAATTGTAAAAGTCTATCCTTATGGAGTTGTTAATATTGAAGTTTCCAAGACTGGAAAGATATTTAAATTGAATGGGCACAGACTGAAACCATATTTTGATGGTATCTAGAATTAAGATTGAGAATGTCTGGCAAAAGAGACTATAATGTTGGGTCACCCAGAGTAAAGCTGAGTAAAATGTGGATACGTTAGGCAGACGATATTAAAATAAGCGCTTTGTGGGAGGCAACCCATTTTTATGTTTTTTTATGTTGCTTATCTATTTTTATAAGTATTATTTTATATATATATATATATATACATATATATGTATTTATTTATTTATTTATTTATTTGTTTATTTATATTTATGTTTTCTTTATGAATTATGTGTACTTGAGAGACTTACATATTGAGAAAATACTTTAAAACATCTTTATTTACCAAATTTTATGAAAGATTTGAGAGTTATTTGGATTTAAAATGAAACGGTACAGAAATCTGAAATGGCGCCGAAGGCACCAGATTTGGCAGATGAGCTGACATTTTCCAGAGAGCTAGTGCCAGAGGCATCAGAAATTGGCGTGATTACCATAACGAATTTGGATGATTCTAAAGGCAATTTTTGGCAGGTTTTACTCGTAGTAACTCCCAAAAGCTAAAATTTGAAGTTATTTAAGAGTGGAAAACGAATGGAAAGTCACCATTTTTCAAATCCTATGGCTTCCCACTCTAAAGAAACCACTAGATATGGAATTTTCAACAGGAGAAAGTTTGTCAGAAAGTTTGTCAGTTTTGATGTGACGCCTAGAAATTGCATGATTGAGTTGTAGTGAAGAAGAGAATAATCAAAGAAATGATGTTTGTGAATCGAGGATTTAACACACCAAATACTCGAGTGGAGGAGATTATTACACATAGATGCTACGAAGTGAGACGATGGGAAGAGCTTTGTTATTCCTCTTTTGCGGTAATACTTCTTATGGTGAAAGAGTTTTATAATCTTCATGGAATTAACAAAGGAGTCATCTCTGTTTGGTGGCAGGTGGGTATCATTCACTACTTCAAGAATAAATGATTTTTTTATGATTGAAAGTGTCCCTATTTGTCACTATGCAAATTTTGTCCCTACGAGAGATAATATGAATGAACTCTATCGATTCTTTATTGATGAAGATGGGAGATAAGAGATGAGATAAGAGATAATGGACATGTAAGTTTTTCTTCATCATTATTGAATCCTACATCGAAGGCGTGACATTTCTTTATTGCATCAGAACTACTTCCTACAATGAAAATCAGTAAAGTGACTAAGGAAAGTGCTATTTTGAATTGTTGTATTCAAACCTGAAGACCTATTGATGTGGGTGCTTTAATTGTTTAATTGTAAAATAATTGTAAAATTTGTTTTGGGTTTGATTATCAATGGATCAACTTATGGGCTAGGGCATCCATCTACCATATTCCTACTGTGCAGCCAATCACAAGTGCCTTATAAAATTTAAGAAAAAGTGCTTCTCCCTTGGATTTTTATGGACCCAGAGGTTTGTTGCAACTGCATAGGAAATGGGGAGGAGAATGATATGAAGGATCAATCATCTCAAAATTCATCACCTATTCAGCCCCGCTTTCCTTATAGTTCACTTCATATTTTGGAAAGGATAAAAAAGTTGGAGAAAGACATACAAAATATTATGAATTCAATTGGAAATATTTCCAATATATTTGATCATTTGGATTGGAGGATGAAAGAACAATTTGAATATATCGGGCGTATTGAAGAAGGTATGGTGCGCATGTTTAAGAGAAATGCTTGGATTGAAGAAGATTTGACAGACGAATTTCCTCACTGACTTCTTACAACTTATACGTTCACTACCAATCCATAAGAAACATTCCAGAAGACAAAAGTGAAGAAGATGTTTGAACTCATTTTAGTACGGAATTTGTAATTATTATTGCTTATATGTGTTATGTGTTTATGTTGGATTTCATTTACTTTTATTGTTGAACTCTATATGTGTCATATGTTGAGAATTTAATATTTAGTCTTCAACGTTAGTTTGTATGGTTTGATTTCAACACTGAATTAGATGGGTTGGCTTGAAAAATGTTGGTTTGTAATCGTTTGGATTTTATATATAAATGTGAGTTTTGTGTTGTTTGTGAAATGTGTAAGAAAATTATTTAATTAGGAGTATAAGTGCTTTATTAAGTTAATTAGTGGTTGACATGGTGTGGTATGCAGCAGATTTCCAAAAAAAATCAAAATCTGAAAATTTTTTTTGTTGATGCCAGAAGCGCCAGTTTTCTGAAAAAGCCCAGATTTACTTAAAACTGCAAAAAACCCCTGTAAAACCCCATTTTTACTGCAAAAAACCCCTCTAAACCAAGGTCAAAACTCAACCTAGGGCTTGCCATTTGGTGGATTTGAGAAGATTTGAAGGCTAAAAAGTCTCGAAATTCATCTTCCCTTGGTAAGAGTTTCACTTTAACTTAGAATTTTTTTATTTTCACCATGGATTTTTCCTACATTTTGGAAAATCCAAATTTTGGGAAAAGTTTTTATTGAAGAAGTTTAAAGAGAACCAATGGTGAAAAGTGGGCATTGGTAATTCTTACCAAATATTCCAACTTTTGGAGTTTGATTTATGATATTGTGAATTTATTTAGATTTTTTCTGAGTTTATTTAGAAATTCCTATGGCTCCAAGAGTGAAGAGAGGGAAGCCTTCGGAAAATTTTGAGGCGAGGCAAACCATAAATTTGAAGACTCGGTACAATTATAATACTATGATGGGGACCAAAAAATTGATCCAGGAACACAAACCTAGGAGGAGAGATTGAAAGGTTGATAATTGCTCGAAAGTGGGAAACCTTTTGCTACTTCACCGCAGTACCCATTCTTTCTATCTTTTAAGAATTTTAGGCCAATCTACGGAAGACTGCGAACGAGCACATTTATGTTAGAGGTCAACATGTTGAATTTACTAGAAAAAAAATCAATGCACTTTATGGCTGTAGAATGAATTTCATTGTGAGTACACTGCATTTGTGATTTCTGATTCATCAGTTGATGAAGTAATTGCTTATCTCATTGATGGAAGGGGAGAATGGCAGATTAAGAATAATCACAAAGTCAATTTCTCCACTTCCATGTTAAATGTTCAATCTAAAGCATGAAATTACTTTATCTCTGCAAAATTGCTTCGAACTAAGCACCCGAGTAAAGTAACTAAGGAAAGAGTAGTACTGAATCTTTGCATTCAACAAATGAAAGCTATGGATATTAGTGCTCTTATTTTGCATAATGCTCAGAGCATTGTTAGAAGTGGGTCAGCTAGTGGTTTGGGTTATCCTGCCCTGATTTTCACTTTATGTGAACAATCAGGAGTAGCATTTAATAAGAATGAAGAAATGTTGCAACCACTTTAGCCAATTGGAAAACCCATAGTGCATAAATTTGAATCATTTGTTGGATCTAAAAGTGGAAGTAGTGATAGACCCTCAACATCAGCTGCAGAACCATCTACTTCCAGTTATGTTTCACTTAAAAATATTATGGAGTAGCTAATGATTCAACAATCAGATTATATAGCAATGCAGAGAATAATTGGTGGTTTGGAAGTAAGAAATGCTTACAATAATGATTATAAGCAGAAGAGAGTACAACATGGCATTGCATATGAAGAGGCAATGGTTTGATTTCTGAGGTGTGATCATACTGTAGAGTTTCCTACATGCCCCAGCTTTACGTCTTATGTGCAAGAAAACGAAGAAGAAAAGGAAGAAGAGGAAGAAGAAGACGATGAGGAGGAGGAAGATGATGAATGAAGATTTACTCGGTTTTATCTATTTTTATTTGTTGTTGTTCGCTTAGTTTTGTTGTTGGTATGATTGGAACAATTTATGTGTTTTGATTGTGAACCTATTGAGCTTGTTTGTATATGTAGTTGTAAACTGTAGATTTTTATTTCAACATTGTTAGTTGCTTTAATTTACTATTTGTCTTTAATTTATCTTTTCATAGCAAATCTTTTTATATATTATGTTTCGTTTAATGCTTTAAAGTTTGTACTTTTTAAATTAGTTCCTGCAATATGTATGAGTCAAGTTTCATATTCAGAACCCTCTACAGGTTAGTTTTATTTTTATGCATTTACTGTTTTCTTTCACCTAGAATTTTTTCTACTACATGTTTTATTTATTATTTAAGGATCTAAGTTTGGGGGAATGAATTTTTTTTTAAAAGAAGTAAACTAAATGTTATTTACCCTCAATTAACTATATTTTTTCAAATTAACATGAACTTGGATATGAGAGTTTAACTTTAAATAACTATATTTTTGTTTGTAAATATTATGGTAAATTTAAGTAAAAATTATTAATAATGAAGGTTAATTCTAGAGTTAAGATATTTAGTATAAAAGAATAAGACTATGTTTTTCTATTTAAAGTACAAGAAATTGTATTTTTGAAGTGTTAAGAATCTTAGAGTTTCATATAAGATGAAAAGAATGAAAGTTTATGAAAAATCTTAAAAGCTAATATGAATCTATGAAGTGAAGGGAGGTAAGAAGTTTTAACTTAAACAAGATGATAGTGAAGTTTAAAATTATTAAAGGCAATCCAGATATAGCAATCCTCACATGAAAAAGAAAAGAAAAGAAAAAAAAGAGAAAGAAAAAAAATATATATATCGTGAGGAGAAGCTTGAGGAGATGCATAATCAAAAATTGGTTCACTTGAATCAACTTGAGGAAAAATGCTTTATTACATTTTCTAAATTTGTATCTGAGTATTAGCATCCTTACTAATAAAGTTTTAAAAAAAAATTCTTTTTCATATGGACATTCTAAGTATCTTTGATATGACGAATTACAATTCTTCTTGAAATGAATGGAGATTCAAAAATCTTAGACTTGATTACTAGGTGTTCTTATACTTGTATTTTTAACGTAAGTTGTTAAAAGTTTTTCTTAAGTGATACTATTTTATTTATTAAACCGAATTATAGAAATTTATAAGTTAATCTCTATCATAAGTCATATTTTTATGTAGCGAAAGAGTCACTTAAGAACAAGTAACGTTTAAGTTCGGGGGATTTTGATACACCAAAATAATGTGCAATTTTATGTATTCATTATATGCTTAAATTTGGTAAAATTGCACTTTAAAGAAGGGCATTTTAATGTTTTTTTGCAGGTATATCGATCGTAGGCATTTGGAGCAAAAATTAGCAAAAAGGAGGAAATTTGGAGCCAAAATGGAGCTTTTCAGCATCCTAGAGCAAGAGGCGCCATTTTACAGAAAGCTAGCACCAGAGGCACTAGAAACTGGCACTAGTGTTGCCATCTTATAGAGAAGCGACGTAGAATCCAGAGAATAACACTGACTTCAGTAGGCTAGCGCCAGAGTCGCCAGAACTGGCGCCAGAAACGCTAGAGACAAATTAAGACGACGTAAGACATTTAATGACTATTTTTTAGTGGTTTAAGAAGGCTCTAATCAATTCAAATACCCCATGGAGTGATTCAATGCATCTAGACACTTTGGAAAGGCTCTTGAATGAAAAGATATGTCTCTTGGATGAAGAGACTTGTCTCTTGGATGAAGAGATTTGTCTCTTGGTGTGAAGAGGTGTGCCTTTAGGAAAAAAAGGAAGGAATTTTAAATTCCTTTTGAAAGGAAGGTTGGCCCTAAAAAAGAGAGGATTCTAGAGAAGAAGGGGTAGCGAGAGGTTTAAAGAGGAGAGGTTTGGCGTGAGAGAGAAGTCTAGGGAGAAAAGAGAATTTTCTTTTAGAGTTGAAGAGAAGAGGGAAGGTGAAAGATTTCTTCTTCATTACATTTCTAAGACATAATTGAGTGTGATTGTAAAGAGAGAAAGTGCTTAAAGGGAACTTCAAGAGATTTTCTTGAGATGGAGTGTGAGATAAGTTGTGTTCTTTCTTTTCTTTATTTTGTAAACTTGTTTATATATATATATATATATAATCTTTGTTTTATCATTTTCTTCTCATGAATTCTGAATTGTCTTCTTTATCCTTCTCCCTATAATGAGATATGGTTTTGTGAAGAAATAATTTTGTTAGGTAAGATTTTAAAAGTCAATAAATTGTGATGATTCAAACTCTGATTTTCATTTAATTTTTTATTTAGCCAATTAAAATGTTAAAAATTTTTTAGAAACATAAGATTCGAATATGCTATGCTTTCTACAACAAGGTAAGAGTCACATTTAATTTCATTGGTGAGAATGTATTCCATGGGGTTGCGTGCAAATAAATAGGGAAATATACTTTGATAAAAGCAGAATAGGAGATTTTAAGGTGACAAATTAAAATCCCTAATTGGGTCCAGTTGCTTGGAAACTAAAACGAGATTGTTAGCCCTCAGAGAAGGGAGAAGTGAGAGCTATGGAGTGGCAGCTAATATCTTCTCAACTTAACCACGAATTTAAGGACCAAACTCTAGATTAGTCAATGTTCTTTATGCATTATCAGAGGGTAAAAATTATGATTGCTCCTATTTGACATAATACAATTTTATATGTATTTTAAAGATTTTAATTATTTCACTAACCATAAACTCTGCAATCCATAAACTCATTATAAGGGGGAAGCATCCTTTCTTAAATTTAAACTCTTTGTTACAAAACATTTTTTAGTCTTTATAAGATTACTTTTGAAGTTTAGTAAATAGCTTAGTTAACCTAGTTCTTTTAACTGCATTTCATTTAGCATACAATAAACTTACTTTAGATTTGTTTTGCGTACTTAAGTTTTGTAGTTTGAATATTGTGTTTTACATTATAATTATAAGAATTTCCAACTCCCTGTGGGATCGATACTTAGGACTCCATTAGAGCCCTTTATTACTTGAGCGATACATATACTTGTGTTATTATTACAGTTTGGCAACTTAAAGATTTTAAAAGATAAAATTATTTATGCTGAATTTATTTTTATTGGGATTGAACTGCATATTTACTATTTGTGTTACCATGTGTGTATTGTAATATTGAAAGATATTTGCAAAGCACCACAAAACCACGCATCACTGATCGATCAATTACTTATCCGAAAGGGATTATAAAAGATGTGTTAGTAAAAGTGAATATATTTATCTTTCTTGTTGATTTCATTGTATTAGATAGGGATGAAGATAAAGAAATCCCACTCATTTTAAGGATACCTTTACTTGATACTATAAGAGCTATGATAAATGTGCAAAAAAGTGAGTTAACCATGAGAGTCAATGATTAGGAAGAGATATTTAATATATCAAATACAATGGAATATCAAGCGAAAGAAAGAAAGGATGAATGTTTTAGAATGGAACTTATCAATCAACTGAGTAGCAACCATTTCAAGGAACATTACGAAGATAAATTTAAATAACATGAAATTGAGATTGAAGAAGATATTGATCTGAAAGATGAAAAGATTAATGAGGATACTGCATATGTTCAGGAAAATTTTGAGTTGTGTGCAACAAATCTTTTTGTCCTTCAACGAAAAAACTACCTTAACTAGAGATGAGGGTTCTACCTATGCATTTAAAGTATGTTTTTCTCGGAAACTCATCTACATTGCCTGTTATAATATCCTCGGACCTGACTAAAGATCAAGAACAAAAATTAATGGAAATTTTAAACATGGTTACAAAACTAAAAAGTAAATACGAAGGAAAAAAATTGCCAAAAGCATTGTGGAATCTTCTAAGTAGTCATCTTCTCCATCCTTGCTTAACTTTAAACTTCATTAATGGAACCCTGCACGAATTACCCTTGAAACCCCAAGAGAAATTTATATAAAACTATCTTACTTCCAAAATTACTCTTAAAAATGGTTTGCCTTATTTTAATCCCAAAATGGTAAGTGCTAATGAGAACTTAGGTTGCATACTTGGGCACCCAGATCTTAGCATTAGGCATCAAATTCTCAATTTGTGAGGTTGAAAATTGGCACCTAGCATTATGTCTAAGAGTTGGACATATACATATGGGCACCTGAAAGCAGCACCTCACCACCAATCTCTATCTAGGTTTGGGGCCTTTTGGGTTGCTCTTGGGTGCTTTGGTTTGGCTTTAAGGTAAAAACTGAGCTATTACATCCCCCTTAGCTCTAAATTGCCCCAAATCGCTTGATCCGTAGGAGGAGATGATTTAAAATATATTTTTACTATTTTTTCCTTTTTCCTGTGCACCTATAAGATTTGATTTTAAGTCATTAGTGCAACAAAATTCATCCAAATAGAAAGAAAAGGTTCATAAACTTATGGGATTAAGGTGGGCAAAATATGAATATAATTTATCTTTCTCTTATTTACAATTCCATAGGTCACTCTAATAGTAAACACTAATTTCCCAATTCAAGCTTACATGCTCTTTAATAAAAGGGTTCTCATGAATTCACCAAGCCTTGCCTTCTCATCATCAATCTAAATGTATTAATAGAAATTGCATGTTTTCTATAAATATTAAAACACATAAATAACAACTCAAAAATCTTGAAAGAATTTAATCTTAAAAACCCATCACTGTTGAAAATAATGCTTATCATATTGATTTGCAATCTAATAATATCATTATCTAGTTATTAAATTTAATGATACTCTATTATTTTATAAGTTAGCTGATGGGCGGAAACTTGGGATTAAATTAATAATAAATATGCAATGTAACCCAAACAATAATGTAACTTTAATGAAAATAATTTATCTTTAAAACCTCTTTTAAACTCCCAATTCCCTTCTACATATAACGGAAGTATACATATCGTTCAAGTAATAAAGGGCTCTAATGAAGTCCTAAATATCGATCCCACAGGGAAGCTGGAAATATATATAAGCTAGCTATTAATATTCTATTCTTAAATTAAAATAAAAACAAAAACAAAGTAAAGTACGAAATTTGAAGTTAAACTACTCAAGTGAAATGCTATAAAATATGCAGAGGTACGACTACAATAGTTAAGTTAAACTAGATGCTAAACTTTCAAAAGTAAAACTGCTGAAATAAAATAAAGGTTTTAGTTGACGAAAAGTTCAAGTATGAGAAAAACCCTTCCCCTTTACAATGAAAATATGGCTTGTGAAGAAATTGAAATCATTTGAAAAATATATTTAAAAACTGTTTTGTGTCAAATAGGAGCAAGCCTATTCTCTACCCTCTTCTGAGTGCTATAAAGAACATTGACTAATCCAGAGTTCGATCCCTAATATTGTGGTTAGGCTGGGAGGATACAGGCTGTCACTCCAGAGCTATCATACTCCCTCACCTGAGGGCTAACAATCTCACATCAGTTTCCAATCAACTGGACCAATTTGGAGATTTTAATCTGTCACCTTAAAATCTCCAATTCTGTATCCAACAAAGTAGATTTTCATATTATTTGCATTCAACTCCATGGATGACATTCTCTCCCATGAAATGAAATGTGATTCTCCTTATGTTGTAGAATTCAAATCCCCTTTTTAGACATATGTTTCTCAACACATGTTAACAATTCAATTAGCCAGATCGAAAAGTAAATGAAGATCGGAGTTCAAATCATCACAAATTATCTACATTTAAAACCGTAGAAAACAAAATCAATTATTCACAAAATCATTTCTTTAAAGTAGGGAAAAAGATGAAGAAGACTGCTCAGAATTCATGAGATGGATATGATAAAACACGGACTTCGTATATAAAAACAAGTTTACAACAAAAGAAATGAAAATACAACTTATCTCACAATCCTTCTCAAGCAAATCCCTATTAGTTCTCTCCAAGCTTTTCTCTCTTTACAAGCACTCTTAGTTCTCTCTTAGAAGTGTAATGAAGAAGAAATCTCTCACCTTCCCTCTCCTCTTACAACCTTAGAAGACAATCTCCAGGCCCTTGATTTTCTCTCTCCATCTCTCCCTCTTGGTTCTCACGCCACCTATCTTTTTTCACCCCTCCATTGAAGTTCTTCTCTCACTTGATTTTATTTTGGGCTGCCACCTCTGAAAAGAATTTCAATTTCCCAATTTCCCTCCAAAATTCCCAAAATTCAAAAGTCAAACCTTTGAATTCAAAATACGTGCATCTTTGATCCAAGAGTTAAATCCCTTCTAATTATAACCTTCCAAAGTGCTAGATGCATTGAATCGCTCCATGGGGTGTTTAGAACAAGTATTTCTTTAAAAATTTGCGAAAAATTCATCTCGAACTACCTTAATTTGAAAAATTCGCATCTGGCGCCAGCGCTCTGGATTTTGGCGCATCATGCGCCAAACCCCAAAATTGATTGTTTTTGCTCCAAATTTTACTCTTTTTGCCATTTTTGCTCGAAATGCCTAAAAATGGTATATTAGCAACAAAAACACAAAAAATACCTTCTCTTTAAAGTGCAATATCACAAAAAATAGGCATTAAAAGAGTACTTAAAATAATATATTATTTTTGTGTATCATTAGTGAATTAATACTTATTCAATCTGGCTCTTTTGCAAGAGATATTATTTCCCATTTATAAAATCCATCACAAATCACCCTTTTAGAGGTTGAGTCCATTATTATTTAGAAAATACCTTTGTTTCCACTGATGATCATCAATTTATTTTTTTCTTGGTTTTGCTGACATTTACAAAATTTTAGAGATATTTTCCCTTAACTGATGAAGGAATATTTGGTGCTTGTTCAAAATAGCCAAGCGAGTCAATTTAATGCATTATATGGATAAAAAAAAGAGAGAAATAAGTTAATGATTCAAATACATGAACCAAAACTGAAGCAAAAAAAGAGGTCAATCAAGAGGCGTGATAACAAGGGTGTAAGGATAAACCTATTTATAAATTACTTAAAATATAATTTCAATTTTTTATTTGTTTTCCAATTTCTTATCACTATAGCAAATGCTTAGCTAATCATTTATGGAAGGAATGGTGGTGGAATGAAATAAATTAAATAGTAATTGCATCTTTTTTAATTTTTAAAAACCCTTCCACTAATAATGATATCTGTCTACTTTTCCTATAATTTTTCTCTTTTGTATGTGAAACAAGGGTAGTTCATGTGTACTTGTAATGCATCTACATGGTAATGAAAATTTATAGTTTTAAAAGGTAAGATTAAAATGGAGAAATCTATTCTCCTCATGTTCCATGCTTGACCTTTGAAGGAATTAGTTATTTAAAGTACTTGTTGAACTTTGCAATGACACTCTCAACATCCTAAGAATCATTAATATCCATCAATTCACCGTCTAGGCCTTTAGAATAGCCCAAAACCCCGCATTATAACTCTCTAACAAGCAAGATGGATAATTATTTAATCTTAATTGCCAAACCATTGCAACACCTTAAACCTTACCAACCTCTCATAATGCTCTTTATCATAAATTTACATCCTGAACTAATTATTACTCTTCAATTTCCCATTGAAACCACTTTAAACTTATTATCAGAAGAAACCTTTTAAATGAACTCAAATTGGTCTAATTTAGATTAGTGTTATATTTAATCCACCTTACCCTTCTAACACCATCACCTTCTTTCTAAAAAGCTTTAAATATCATCTCACATAGTAAACAAAATATTTGTCAATAATTTCATCTGTAAAATTCTAATAGAAATATTTGCAACACCATTTTTATTGGTGTATTCTAAATGCATGGTATTGACATTTGTGTTTCCAATTATTAAACTAAGAAAAAAATTGCAGTCATTAGTTATGGTAAAAAAATTTTTTTGTTGGTTTTAGACAGATTCTATACTTCTACAAAACTTTAACAACTTATATCAAGTTTCATATTGGCTTAAGGTGGTTTTCCTTAGTTGACTTACTAAGCTTTGTCAAGCTTCTTAAAATTTAGTCAGTATGTGAGTTCTCCAGAAAGGCAAAATGAGGTTTTAATAAAATGACGTAAGGAAATGAATGCCCAATTTAAGCTTGTGGTCTTATTAGGCCAATCTTGGACTGAATATGTAAATTGATTTAAGTTGTACTATTACTAAATCAATGTATATGATATCATATTGAATCACAAATAAGGTGAAATTGTTTTTACCAAATCTTAGTAATATGTATTGTACTATGGTGAGAAAGTTCCTAAAAAATCATCATTTCACCTAATTATTATGAAGACTATACTTATTATGATGAAATGTTGATTTCTAAATGATTATCAGGAGACACATGAGCACCCTCAATTATTTGTTAGAGTTAATGAAGCCCTTAAATGTTGATGTTCATTATCAAATTATTAGCCCTTTCGAAGTTCTTATCATCAATCATTTTAGCATTCACTTGTCTTAGCAACATATGGGTTATCACATGTCATTATCTCAGTAATATCATTATTTAAGGTATTTATGAATTAACTAAATAAAATGCATATATCCAATATATATATATATATATATATAATATATATATATATATACTCTAAAATTTTACTTTAATAAACATGAATAATGAGTTCTATATATATGTGTGTGTGTGTGTGTGTGTATGTCATTTAAAGGACAAGTTTCTATGAATATTAAAATTTTGAGAATTTATCATTTGATTAGAGAAAATTACAAATTTAAATTATTTATAATCTTCATAAATTTTAATAAAATTCTCATATAAAATATTAAATAACAAAATGAAGTCATAAGTTACTAGGTATTATTATTCATATTCAAGTAATCAAAAGAGCTTTAAATAAATTTTAAACTTTTAATATTGAAGTTATTATTCTCTTCTATGAATAATACATCAAACATTTCTAAAGAAAAAATTGATAATCACCAAATATTGTTTTTATCACCTAAATTTTCTCTAATCTAATGTTTTATGATTTTTCGGTCCAATATTCATAAAAGCTAAATCTTATCTAAAGTAAGTATAGCTCACCTACTATGATCCCATACTAAATATGTGATCCAAATGCATCTTGATGCATCTAAAAGCTAAGCTTGAATATCACTAATGGATCTAATCAAAATTTTTATCTAATTCAACTCAAACTAAGCATAAAAAGATAAACAAACAACTAAATCTTCTAGTTGGTGCAATCTTCTAATTGATTTTAAGTTCGGGTTTGAGATAACTCACAATCCAAGGTCCGTTTGGGGCAGCTTGTGCGTTTCAGGATAAACTGCTTATCCTGAAATGCGGCCCGCGGGCTGGCCGCAGGAGTCGACCCGCGACCTGCGTTTAGTGCAAAAACTCAAACACAGTTTTGGAGAAGCTGGTGAAACGCGCAAACCAAACAGTACAGCAGCGTTTTGAAAACGCCGCCCGTACTTATAAGCTGCCCCAAACGACCCTTAATCTAATTTACATACAAACACACATTCATATATAAAATTGTGCCAGCATACACACACACATAGCTTAAACAAGGACATGCACGCGAGCACACACACACTAATAATTTTATAAAATAAAAAATTAATTGATAATTGGTCTAAATTTTGGCTCAAATGCAGTTAAGCCAAACTTTAATAATACCTAGTCAAGTTTAATAGCATATCAAATAACTTTTAGCTGCACTCTTAGATATTGAATCATTAACAATCATACACACAATCTAAATATTTGATCATGTTTGGTTGATGACAAAAGTTTGTTATATAAAGTCTTTTTTTGTAAAATATATACTAATACAAAACTTTTGGTGAAAAATATAGATTGAAAGAAGGCTTTATGTCAAAATAATAACATATTTCCATCAAGCCATTCACATAAGAAAAAACTTTATTAGAGTATAACTCCTATTTTTAACATGTCTTCTACAACCAAACAAAAGTCTCATTTGGTAAAACATCGACAAAACAAAATGCACTAACCCAATTAATTCAAAAAAAAAAGATGGAAAATAAAAAAATACTTAGTCGATTGTTGCAATGAGAAATTAAAGGTATAATTTTGAATTTACTTTAAAAAAAAAGAAAATTGAAATTGCCCAACCAAAATGAAATATTTCGCTCCAATAATAGCCACCAACGGAGTTCGAGTTGAACACAATTTCAGTTGTTAATGATATGTGTGCTTGTTTTTTATGCTAGAAAACTACCAAATAAGCTCAATATTCACTGAGAATCATTATAGAATAATGTGAAATACAAAGAATTATTCATTGCGTGCATTGAACTGTCCTTAAATGAAACTGCATTTAAAATAAGGCCTTATGAGCGTCTAAACATTGATGGCTTATTAAAATATGTAAGAATATGTTTCGTCGAATATAAGCTGACAAGCCATTGCAAAATTCTTCAGATTCAACAACACTGGTTCCGACGTAAGAATATACATAAATAACTTTGATATAAATTCTATCGGAGTTACTTTTATTAGTGGTTTCGATACTATCCATAAGGGTTTAAGGAGGAACATCGCCTCCAAAATTAACAACCTCCTTTTTGGAACTCCAACAGTAAAACCCATTCTATATCTTGGCATAATACCTCTAAACCCTAACATTATGGGGGGTATTCCCAATCTCGACACCCTCAATATCATGTGCAAGGTCAAACTTATATGGAGATTTTATAATTCCGAAAACCTGATCTCTAATTAGTGTTATAACTCACATATGTCTATCCTACAAGACAGAAAAACAACAGGTCTCTATTCTATGGAAAAAATTCCAGCTTTCTTTTCATAGAATAAGACGATGCTTTAGTTTTCAGATAACTAGCAATAGCAAGCTCTCCTTTTTCTATGATCCATGGCGGGAAGGTATGTCCCTATATGAAAAATATGGTGCTTTGATTTTTGAATGGTTTGGTTGTCCTAGTAACACAACTGCTGTTGCATTTTTAAATAATTCCAACTGAAGATTCCCTGCCCGACATTAAGCCACCACAGAATGCATCAATACTATTATCAAATCCACATTTTAAACACAAGTTTTAACTGTTGTTGGAAAAAATAAGTGTTTTCTAAAAGGGACCTTTATTACCATCTATATAGTGATCAACCACATTAGACTGGCGTAATTTCAATTAGTTCAAAAAGTGTACGCTTATAAATTCTCTACTTTTGTTTTGAAAATTCTCATCCATGGCTTAAGAACTTTGGATGTTCTCTTGACGAGAAATATCAACATCACTAATAAATTGTATTCTAGAAAACCCAACAACTCATGCACATTTGTTCTCTGAATGCCCTTTCTCCTTCTACCTGGTAAAGTCTGAAACACTACCGGGTCCCACTTTAATTTGGGCTCCAGCCTACTGTAATTTCTTATTTTGGCTGATTCCTATAGTTGCAAGCCCACGAGATAATTTTCTTTACTTACTATTCAGATAACAGTTTTTCACATTTGATAAGAGAGATGAACGTTTGCAACTGTTGGAACTGTTTCAGGATCTACAAATATGCCATCAAATATAGGAGCAGAAAATGGAATTTCAAATCCATAATACCTCAACATATTACCTTTCTTTATAGCAATTAATGCCCTTCATTTACAGCAGGATATTTCCTTCTTATATCAATTTCTCTTATTATGGGATCTCTTGTTTCTGAATACCGATTTACTCATTCTCTGCTATTATTCATTTTAAACACGGTTGCCTCTTACTGTGGGATGACTATGCTGGGATATCTCCCAAGAGGATCTCTTGCATAATCTGGATGGAATCCCTTGCTAGCAGCTGCATCTTTCTTTTTTTTGGAGAACTATGATGAGAACAAGAAGTAGGGTCAATCGGTTGGATTCCTTGGACTTTTATTTAGCTTCGGATTTGCTAGTTGCCTAAATCTTCTCTTTTGCTGGCTAAATATATAATGATAAGTCCATTTCTACATCTGATCGCAACCTTTTTGTCAACCTGGATGGAGCCAATTCACTGAGAATGCTATAATTTCTGAGCTCTCGTCGGTTTCATTATTTCTCCTTCCCTTCTCAAGTTTTGTTTTTCTTTAGCCTATTTTGTTTTCTACAGGGTTTTTTTTAATGTGTAAATGAAACTTTCTTTCATTTGTAATTTTCTATTTACTAATGGATTTTTCTAAGCAAGATGCTCAATTTTTACACACACACATCTGTGAAGTCCATTAATTTGTAACATCTTTTCAAGTAGAATCACTAATAAAATAAAGTTCAATCAAATATGGCTGCCGAACAGGCTAACTTCTAAGGGAGGAATTGCGTGGGAAATACAAGAGTATTTCACTCCCAGAAGAAATGTATTCAAAAGGTAAAAAAAAAAGGAAAAAAACCCGCTAATACCCCAGCACTAACAAACTACACTGAAGAAGAATAAATTTGACGTAGCATGAGCAGGCATAAGAAAATAAATACAAAGCCAGATATAGGGATTAAAATAAACTAAAGCACAAATTAAATCATATTTCAGAATTCATAAATTTGCCAACCTTAACACTTTAACCTAAGCAGCTGTGATCTGCTTTCCTCGGTTTCTCTTCTGCACCTGCACCGGAAAAAATCCTTCCATCCTTTAAATGAAGAAGTCAGCCAAATTGATCAACTAAACTCATCAAACTACATTAGGAACTAACGAAAATATTGCATTACAAAACACAAATGACAGCTAAATTTATTGGGCAATTTATATTAAAACAGACTTAAGTGTACTTTTGTTTAACAGATGGAAGTAGAAGGGGGAAAAAAAAGAAATTGCTACAAGCAAAACATCATGCAGAAGATGTTATGCAGCTTGGAAAAGAACTTCACTGGGCGATTTGATAGTGGAAGGTATGAAGGTGGCGGTGCAGATTCTGGTTTCTTATCTTTCTTCCTCTTGAGCTTAAAAAACTGCTGCATGACATCCGCACACTCGGTTTCTAGGACGCCTCGCCTTATTTTTAAATTTGGGTGGAAAGGGTGAACAGGTCCAGTCATCTGACTTGGTGGATTCATGCTACTGCTTCCACCATCACCGCCAGGGAATAGCCTGCATTGGCAGCCAAGGAAAAATCAAGATAATCGAGTCACACAGACTACACAGCAAGCCAAAGGAACAAAGGTAAAAATAATTATAAAGATTTTGTACGATACAACAGCCGATTTCGCTCCTAAAATTCATAAAAATGCTTTGGTGCGTGGAAAAAAATATTCAAGTTTAATATACACAAACCTGACCCAACTGCCATCAGCTCCTAACAATCTATTGGGAGCTCCCCACACCACGGTATCAATTCTGGCTTGAAGTATCGCACCAGCACACATAGGACATGGTTCAAGTGTCACATAAAGTGTTGTATCCTAAAAAGCGATAGCAAAAGGAGCAGCGTCATAAGCAAAGGTAAGCAGAAATTACTTTTTCTTTACATATAACAAAGCATCCAAGAAAAAAAAAAAGAAAACGGATCAAATAGAATAAATGTCACAGCCAAAAAAAAAAAACAATATCAGTAAAAAAAGGACGGTTATTTAAAAATAGTTCAAAAGCTTGTGCAATTTATCTATATCAACCGTCATCTATATGAAATATTTTCATTTAACTGGTCTCTTTGCCAAAGAAAAATTAAGATGCTGGTGTGACAGAACATAATCATCAAGAATCATGCTTGCATGAACTATAAAAGTTGCTAGGTCTTTAATGATAATCAGACAATAAGAAATCCCCTGTAGCCAAGATTCTGAGAATGGCACACCAAAAAAACATTGTGTTTTCAAAGACGAGCATTATCATGATTATTATCAGGAAAACAACAACATAGTAATATCCAACATAGAATAAAAGACCTTGCAATAAAAAAAAAAAAGAAAATCTCAGGTTTAAAAAAGGAAGGAACTGATTCTATAATAGAATCCAACTTTCATATAATGGACATATTGTTAGCCCAAGTAAGTTAAAAGAGAAGCACTAAAAGAATGAAACCATTAGCAATTTACTTCACATCTGAGGAGAGTACTACCTCTAAAGGCATGCCTCAATTGTTTATGGCTCTTAGACACTGTTTATTATTCATCTTTAATTTTCTGAAAAAAAAAGCAGGGTAACAGTACATAATTCTGGTATTCTATCAGGAAACTCCAAATAGAAGTAATAAGTTTCACAAGAGAAATGGGATATAACAGGCGCTTATGGCATACACAAGTGCCGTTCCTATAATATATAGTAAGAAAAATATTGTTCCCTTGAGGATAACAAGGAATTAGAATATATTAACTATCAATTCTCGTTAATCCTAACTTTTATTCCACAATTCTGATTCACAATTTACTTCTAATCTAACTTCGACAAACAAGATGAAGATTCAAATAGAGAAACACGCTTTGGATTTGTGAATTTCTTCCTAATTTTTCACCAATACGAGTTAATTCAATGGTCATTGCCATCAAGAACAATTACATTTTCTAATCTCCGTCAATAACATAAAACCTAACCACTTCTCTAGTTCATTATATATCTATATAACCTAGGGTTGTAAACGATCCGAGCTTAAGCGAGCTCAAGCTGGGCTCGTCTTCGGCTTATTCGAAATCAATTATGCTTGGCTCATGAACATTATGTCTCGATTGACATATTCTTGTTCGTGTTTTACCCATGTTCGGCACATGTTCGACATGGAAGTGGCATATTATTTAAAAAAATTCAAAATTCAAAAAATAAATGTAGAAAGCACAGAACCACATTGAACACATGAGCTATAATGATTTAAACATAGATATAAACATATATAGCATATTATTATATAAATAATTTATTTAATTTTCTTATTTCAAGCTAAAACGAGTCGAACAAAATCGAACAAAGGGTTGTTTTTATTCTGCTCATTTAAAATTCGAACTTAAAAAAAATTTATGTGTTCGTCTTGTTTGCTTAACGAACGATTCAAATACGAATTACTTAGCAAGCCAAACACAAGTTATTTCAAATGAATGGGCTTTTTGATAGCTGATGCATGAAAAAGTTACCCAGAATTTATAATTGTTTTTATACATTTCTATTGATGATATTGCACTTTAAGAAATGTATTTTTGTGTTTATCTTGCAACTACACGAGATAATTGAAGTGGGGAAACCAAGAGAGGACTTGGAGCTGGATGGTGCAAAGTGGCTCTGGCCAACGCCTAGGCGCTAGTCTCAACCTTACCAACCCGAGAGGTTGGCGTCAAAGGGCGTCTAGGCGCCGGACCCTTGTACGCCTAAGCGCCCATGTAGAATTCAGCAAACCGAGAGTTTGGCGCCTAAGTGCCAACCCCTGGGCTTCAAGTCACCAGCAATTGTTTCCGACAGTTACTACAATTCAAGTGCAAGGTCGTGGGGAATCATGCGTTGAAAGGAGTCGTGGATGTTAAGTATTGGAGCCTATAAATAGTCATGTATTGCAAGAGTTAGAGAGTTTTGGATGGGAGATTGATATGGGATTGATGTTGGTTAGTTGCTTGGGGTTTTTCTTGCTTTGGAGAGCTATAGTTCTTCTTTTAAGTGCTGCAATAGTGGTGTTCTTCCAAGAAAGAGTTGGAATCAGGAGTGTTGATCGGAGTCATCTTTGAACATTATAAAAAAGAAATAGCTGAGTATTTCTGTGTAGTTTTTGTGTATTTCTGTTGTAACTAATTATTAGTGGATTTATCTTTTGCTCAATGCAATTGTCTGGTGATTTCGACATGCTTCTTGGTTAAACCTTTAACTCTTTCTTGTGATGATTAGGTAGGATAAATGGAATGTGAAGTGCAATGTATTTTCTTTATTTTCAAATAGTGATGATTAACCTTAAAAGCTTAATTTACTTTTTATTCTCGCAAAATGAATTGTTAAAATTTGTTGTGAATCATAAGACTTGGGAAAGCTATGGTGGAATCAACTAGGTTAATGACATTAAACTATGGGGTATAGGTTGATATGCCTTGTAGAGAGATGCAAATGTTAGGGAAATGTGCTTTAAAAGAATAACTATGAAATTTAAGGAATTAAAGTCATTTCTATCCAAGCTTATTTATGCACTCGGGAGAGAGCAGAGAAGATTGTTGCTTGTATTTGTCACTAGTTTTTTAGTACTTCCAACTTTAGATTCCATGTAATTCACTCAACTCACTATAAGGAAGAGCTTATAAAGTATTTGATATCTATCAATCCAAATTGCTAAAACTAGGATTAATTATGTATGATTTAAATTTGTTGTTTGTTGTAACACAGTAGGTTAGCTTTTTAGGTTTTAACATTTTAAACTTTTCAGGCTTTGACTTAAAACCAATAGACTAGAACTTTTCCTGACAAAAATTACCTTGTACCCTGTGGGATCGACATTTCGGACTCTAAAATCTGATATTACTGATACGACACGTACACTTGCATGAGTCCCCAGTGTGCTGTAGTATCTGGAAGCGGTGTCAAGTTTTTGGCGTCGTTCTCGGAGAGCAGCAGTGATTTGATTTAGGAAAATTTTAGTTGAACTTTGAGGTCATAGACTTGAAAACCTGTATTGTTAATTGTTTGCGTTAAATTGTTTTTACTGTGTTTGAAAAACTAAAAAAAAACAAAAAATAATTTTGCTTGATTGTGAGTAGATTTTAGGATTAGGGATTTCTAGGTTATATATACGTAGTGCATGACCCACGGGACTTGAATCTTACGATTTTGAGCTAGAGAGCTATTAAGAAAATTCAGAAGTAAAAGAAACTTCAAGAACTCGTAGGAAAGATGGAGAACAATCCACAAAACAACCCAAAGATTTATTTACTTCCTCATGAATATCCAAATGCACGAACTTTTAAGAGACTATGCTAATCCTACCGCACATGAAATTCATTTCTGTTTTTAAACCCTGCCATAGAAGTTAACACATTCGAACTGGAATCTGCTATCATCAAAATAGTGTAGAACAATGAATTTGGGGAACTCCGTTTGAAGATCTAAACTTACATTTAGCGAGTTTCTTAGAACCCTGCGCCACATTTCGCTATAATGGTATTTCTAACGATGTTGTTAGTCTAAGGTTTTCCCTTTCTCCTCGAGGGAAAAAGTTAAAATGTGATTAAACTCATTAGCACCTGGATCAATTAGGACGTGGAGTGACTTGGCCCAAAAATTCCTAACTAAATATTTCCAACATTCAAAATGGCTAAACTTAGGAATGATATCACTTTATTTTGCCAGTATGAGGGTGAGTCGATTTATGAAGCTTGGGAATGATTCAAAGAACTTCTTAGGAAGCGCCCACATCATGCACCGCCTGATCGGTTAATAACTCAGACTTTTTACAATGGGTTAGTAGACTCTCTTAGGTCTATCATTGATGCTGCCACTGGTGGATTGCTTATGTCAAAGTCGTTGGATGAGGCCTATTCTCTGATTGAGAAGATGAATAGCAACAATTTTCAATGACCATCTGAGAGAGTAAACTCTAAGAAGATAGCAAGTGCACATGACACAGACATGCTTTCAATTCTAATTTCTCAAGTAGTTAGTCATTGAGGAAAATTCATTCGAGAAACTAATTGATGCTAACGCTTCGCCACTTAAGACCCTAAATGTGATCAATAACATGACTAACAACTTGTATTCCAATTATTATAATCTCAATTGGAAGAATCACTCTAACTTCAGTTGGAATAACAATCAATGTGTAGAAAACCAGCAACGGGGGAGTAATCCACCTAAGCCTTATTAGAATTGAAACAATCAGGATAGTTCTAACATCAGACATTCTTATCCTCCTGATTTTAATGCAAATCAACAATTCAAGGAAAAGAAGTTGTCTTAAGAAGACGTTTTGCAAATGGGAAATCAGCGACAAAATCAAGGTGCGGCTATTAGAAATATAGAGAACTAATTGAGAAAAATTGTGAACTTACTTAGTAGTCAACTCCAAGGAACTTTTCCTAGCAGCACTGAGGTCAACCCCAAAGAAAAGAATAGTGAGCACGTGAAGGCAATCAAGTTGAGTAGTAAAAGAGAATTGGAGGAAAAGGTCCAGAAAGATCCTGAGGTGGAGAAAGAAAACTTGAAACCTAAAAGACCTATGGAACATCTTTCCAAAAATTTAGAAAAATAGTCTCACCTCCTAGGAATAACTTAGAAAAACCAACTTCATCATTTTCTCAGAGACTCTAGAAACAAAAGTTAAACCAACAATTTTCTCAATTCTTGGAAGTATTCAAGAAGCTGATGATCAACATTTCGTTTGCTGAGGCTATAAGACAGATGCCCAGCTGTGTGAAGTTCATGAAGAATGTTAATAAAAAGAGAAAGGAGATTATGAGATGGTAGCACTCAGCGATGAGTGTAGTGATGTCATTTAGAAGAAGCTTCCTTAAAAACTTAAGGACCCTAAGAGCTTTACTATTCCATATGTAATTGAAGAGTGGTTCTATGTAAATTGGGTGTCAGTATTAACTTTATGCCACTGTCCATTTTCAAGAGGTTAGCATTAGGAGAGGTGCTCCTACCACTATAACTCTTCAGCTTGCTGATCGCTGATCGCTCGATCACTTATCTGATGAGGGTTACAGAGGATGTTCTAGTGAAGGTGGATAAATTTACCTTCCCTGTTGATTTCATTGTATTAGACATAAAGGAAGTTAAAAAAATCCTCATCATACTAGGAAGACCTTTCCTAGCTACTGCAGAGCGATGATTGACGTGCAGAAAGGAGACCTGGCAATGAGAGTGAATGATCATGAGATAATATATAATATGTTAAAAATTATGAAACTTCCTTCTGATTATAGTGAAGACGCACGTTATAGGATGGATTTCATTAACTATTTGTGTAGCAGACACTTTCGGGAGAGCTGTGAAGTTAAATCAGTGGAGCAAGTTTTGAGCGATGATGATTTTACATATATTAGGGACGAATCAGCTATACTGGTTGAAGATAACCCGAGAATTGTTAGGGAGAGGTTTGAGATACTTGATACTAATGAAAATTGTAAATCTCTTGTTCCTTCCATTGAAGAACCCCCTGAACTTAAGATGAAGATTCTTCTCAAATATTTGAAGTATGCTTACCTGGGGAAGTCATCTACATTATCGACAATCATATTCTCAAAACTGAGTAACTTACAAAAGGAAAAATTGATGAGCGTTCTGAGAAACTTCAAAAAATATTTTAGATGGACCCTGACAAACATAAAGGGGATTAGTCTTTCGGTATATATGTATAGGATCCTGATGTAGAAAAATCATAGACCCCGAGCAGGTCCTCAAAGGAGATTAAACTCTATTATGAAAGAGCTGTCAAGAAGGAGATTTCGAAGTAGCTTAATGTACGTATTATCTATCCCATTTCAGATAATGTCTAGGTTAGCCCAATTCATTATGTTCATAAGAAAGAGGGAGTGATTGTGCTAGAAAATAAACATAATAAATTGAACCCTACTGGACATGTCACTGGGTGGTGTTGGTTTTGTTCATATTCTTATACGATTGTAGCTAATTCATTGGTGCTTATGTGTTAACCACTTTGATACTGAAATACATGGATTCAATTAAGAAAGACGAAGGATAGTTGCAGCTACAGTATGCTTGATATGCTTGATTACAATTATTATAACTCGTACATAGAGCACTTGTCTTGCATGACATTCTCATATGTTGGCGACAAATGGGTCGGAGAGTTGCTTACAGGCCACCCAACGGGAATTAGCAATATGTTCTGTATGACACAGATAATATTCACCGATTTGTTGAAAGAACTACACAAATATCATGGATTTATGGCTCATCCAGAACTACTTTACGAGAGATGTTAAAAAAACCCTCTATATATTATCGCAAAATGAATAAATGCGATGAGCTATGGAGCGATTTCAACACTCTTCCAAAACGATTTGCAGATACTTCTCAGTAGGGTTGAATGCACTTGTCATTTTTTCTTCACAAGTCCTAAAGCCAACAGATCCTACATTCGAACAGACCCCCATAGATATTTCAAACGATGTGCGACATATGAGATACTTTAAGATGATTTCTCCTATTTATTACATTCAATTTCATATAAATATCATAACTACGTAACCCTTTGTTATCTTTCTAGAATTGTATTGGAGCAATCGATGAAATACACATTGATGCATTTGTTCCAAATAATGAGGATTGTATTCATCGACCATTGTGGGTCTCTTACACAGAATTCACGGCGACATGCGACTTCAACATGTGCTTCATTTTTGTCATAGCCGATTGGAAAGTCAGTGCACATGATAGTCTAATTTTCAAATCTGCAATACAGAATAACAAGTACAACTTCCCACATCCACCCACGGGTTGGCTTGAGACTGAACAACTCTCCAAATTATTTTCCATCAACACTAATCATTCAATTCACACCAAATAAATAATATTTGATCAATTTTGGGTATCTGTTACAGCGAGGGTATCTCAAGCAACACAAAATAACAAGTACAACTTGCCACATCCACCCACAGGTTGGCTTGAGACTGAGCAACTCCCCTAATTATTTTCCTTCAACACTAAACATTCAATTCACATTAAGTAAATACTATTTGGACAATGCTGGGTAACTGTTGCAGCGAAGGTATCTTAACTCTTATCCTGATTCGAGATACCACATAACTGATTTTGAGTGAGCTAGCACTGTCGCACAGGGCATAAAAAATGTTCAATAAAAGACATCCGCCTTATGCGGTGTCATTGAAAGGACTTTTGGTATTTGAAAGAAAAAATAGGTTATACTTCGCGATATGTCATCTTATTTATTCCTCAAAAAAATGCAGATTGTGATTGACACAATGACCCCACAATTATATTTGATGGCATCCTTCCCGCAACAAAATCAACTTCCGATGGTGGACGAGAATTATGCACATGTCCCTTCCGAGACATATGAGTACCATCTTGGAAAGTCTTTTTCAGAGATAAAAATGTTCCCAAAACCTGCACTCAAGATGGGGACGATGCAAACGAGATGATAGAGTTGAGGGATGAATTACGGATGCGATAGTTGGAGGGTGATTAGAGAAAATGTTAATTTTTATTTTTGTTAATTGTAATGATTGTTGAAGACATTCGCTGTTTATTGTATCAATTTTTTATACAATACATGTTTATTTATATTTATTATGCATTTGATATTTATTATTTTAGTTTTTTATGCAATTTTTGTTTTTTTCATTTGCATTTTTTTTTCTTTTGACGAATTTTAAAGGTCTATAACGAGACGTTTGACCTTATGTGATCTTCTGGATTGTCTGTATGTCGTTATTGGTTGATGTCACATGTAAAATTTTAATGAAGGCAACTATGTTCCTCTTTTTTTTTAGTGCTACGCTTTTTTAGGTTCTTCTGGATGGCCTTTTTAGGTGATATCCATGTGTGACACACAAGCTTGGCATTACGTGGGTTAAATGTAACCAATATTATTTTTTTATAAGAATTGCTATCTTTTTGTAATAACAAATTCGTTAATTTATATACTAGGTTATCTGAGAATTCGCAGCTGCATAAAACTTTAATTAATTACTTCTGTTATCAGTTTTTACATTTGCTTATATCTAAGAGTAAATTTTTTTAAGTCTTCAGAAAAGATGAGCTCGATATGTCATCTTATCTATTCCTCAAAAAAATGCAGATTGTGATTGACACAATGTCTCTTCACAATTATATTTGGTGGCATCCTTCCCGCAACAAAATCAACTTCCGATGGCGGACGAGAATTATGCACATGTCCCTGCCGAGACATATGAGTACCATCTTGGAAAGACTTTTTCAGAGACAAAAATGCTCCCAAAAACTGCACTCAAGATGGGGACGATGCAAGTGAGATGATATTGTTGAGGGATGAATTACGGATGCGATAGTTGGAGGGTGATTAGAGAAAATGTTAATTTTTATTTTTGTTAATTGTAATGATTGTTGAAGACATTCACTGTTTATTGTATCAATATTTTATACAGTACATGCTTATTTATATTTATTATGCATTTGATATTTATTATTTTAGTTTTTTATGCACTTTTTGTTTTTTTCATTTGCATTATTTTTTCTTTTGACGAGTTTTAAAGGTCTATAACGAGACGTTTGACCTTATGTGATCTTCTGGATTGTCTGTATGTCGTTATTGGTTGATGTCACATATAAAATCTTAATGAAGGCAACTATGTTCCTCTTTTTTTTTAGTGCTACGCTTTTTTAGGTTCTTCTGGATGACCTTTTTAGGTGATATCCATATGTGAGACAGAAGCTTGACATTACGTGGGTTAAATGCAACCAATAATTTTTTTTATAAGATTTGCTATCTTTTTGTAATAATAAATTCTTTAATTTATATACTAGGTTATTTGAGAATTCACAGCTGCATAAAACTTTAATTAATTACTTCTGTTATCAGTTTTTACATTTGCTTATATCTAATAAAAGTAAATTTTTTTAAGTCTTTAGAAAAGATGAGCTCGAGGATTTCTAGTACCTCTAAAGAACTGTTACTGTAGACTTTAATGTTGCCTGCTCATTTCTCGATAGCAACATAGCTACGCGAGATAGTTTTACAAGCGCCCACGAAGAATCAAGAAAAAATGTAACTATTTTTGGTCGACAGATAGATTGGAAGATTCCACCGCCAAGAGTGATCGAGCATAGAGTATTCATGAGAATCCGCATTTTTAGATAGCTCGTGACATACGACGTCCGCATTTTAAAAATAATATTATCATATTATTAAATGTTATTTTAACAATCATTTTCTTAATTTTGGTAGTCACGTTAGTCAGCTAAGCGAGGTATCTATTATTATTTTGTAAATTCTGTATTAGATATTTGCTTTTAAAATATAGAATGTACTGGCATGAACCGTTCTGTTGCAAAGAGCATTACTATAAAGGGGTAGAATGGTCGTTTGTCCATAAACAACTACAATACAACTGTTTTCAGACTACAAAAAATAAATAGACAATAAACATATCCATAGCAGCTTCTGCACAGTAACTTATTATTAAGCTGTAGCTGCCCCAATTAGTCCCTTATTTACTTAAAGAAAATTAATGGTCTAAGTTTAAGGCTATTTATTGAGCAAGATGGTAAATTAAATAATTAACACTTATTAAATAAATAATTATCACTTATTATCGATATTTATATTATTTTTTAGCAAAAATTTCTATAGAAGAAAATTTGGAACAAAATACAAAGAATTTCAAGATGGCGCCTTGGCACTACATCCACAACACCATGGAATTGTAGTTAGGAGACAATCGCAAAAAAAAACAGAGAGCATAGCTCCTATGCGCTAAATAATCAACAAGGTAGCACTAGAAAGAAACCACCTCATCATCAACCATAATGCACTGCAACATTGGAGAGTCTGAAGAAAATGTTCAAACATCGAGAGCTCAATGCCCATGTGTTGATATCCAGTGCCATAACATCAAGGGAGAGAAGATTTGAACACTTCAAACACAAGGAAGCAAAAAGAATGGAATTTGGAGTTAAAATGGAGTTTTTGAAGAAATACTCAGCGCCGACGGCGCTGACTTACAGAACGGCTGATGGATTTTACTCAGCGCCGAAGGCACCAGAAGCAACATCGACGACACCATTTGATAAAGAGCAGCGAAGTTAAATACGGGATATTGGAGCCGACGGCGCCAATGTCGGTTCAGACCCTGTTTCTAGAAGATTCGACAAATTTGGACGCTTTTTGAAGGGTTTTTGGATGCACTTATCGAAGACCCGACTCTAGGCACTATTAGGGGTCGAAATTGATCAAAAAAGGTGCTCCTCTTTATTCTGACTTGCTTATTTTTGCCACACCTCGCCTCCATACACTTTTTTCATCTTCATTTCACCACCATTCAGGAGTCTATTAGCGATTTATCTTTAAGATTTTAGAGCTTTGCGATGAGATTAAGTGTGAATTCTTCGTTAAGAGTGTTGGAGAAGGAGAAAAGTGAGAGATTTCTTCCTACATGTCCTAGGAGAGGCTACAAGGGATTTGCTTTGAGAAAGAGTTTTAGATAAGTGTTGTTTGTTTATTAGTGTTGTATGAACTTTCTTTTATATATGAAATTTGTGTTTTGTCGTATCTTTCTCATGAAGTTTGAGTAGTTTTCTTTATCTTTCTCCCTACTCTGAGATATGATAAAATGAAGAGATAATATGAGTGTATCAATATTAAAATATAAAATAAATTGTGATGATTTTTCAACTCCGAACTTAATTTACTTTTCGATCTAGCCAATTGAATTGTTAAAATGTGTTGTGAAACATATGATCCGAGAAATGGAGTGAATTCTACAACAGAGTAAGGATCACATTTGATTCCATGAAAGAGTTTTTCGTTCATAGAATTAAGTGCAAATAAATAGGGAAATATACATTGATTGGGTGTAGAATTAGAGATTTTAGGGTGACAGACTAAACCAGTGTTGAAGTGTAGATGTTAGCCCTCAGGTGAGAGGAAAGTGGGAGCTCGGAAGTGAGAGCCAGTATCTTCCTAGCCTAGCCACAGCTTTAGGGACTAAGCATAGGATTTTGGGATTAGTCAATGATTTTCTATAACACTGTATCAGGGTAGAGAATTAAAACTGCTCCTATTTGACACAATATATATTAAAATTATTTATCTCATCTCATTTTACCAAAATCTCATTGTAGTGAGAAAGATGTTTTTTCACATAAGAAATCTTCATCACATAAAGATAGTTTAAAAGTTTAATAGTTACTGTTTAAACTTTGCATTTCAGTTTTGCTAGTAGTTAAATAATTTAATTTTTTATTGCATCTTACACATTCGAAATTAGTGACAATAATTTCATTTGATTTGTGAATTTTCTAGTTAATTTATCATTTCAAATTTAAACATTCCTCGTGGGATCGATATTCGGGGCTTAAATAAAAAATCATTTATTACTTGATAACGATAATATACTTGCGTGGAATTCCAACATTGATTGCTTACATTAATTGCTTAATTCTTAATAATAAATATTGCATCAAGTTTTTGACACCGTTACATAGAGAAGTCAAACTTATATAAATTTTACACAACTATATTTTACCGGGATCACGATGCTAATTTCTCAACACCATAGTGGGACTGCCCTAAAAATTTAATTTCAAAATAATTTTGGAGCTGACATAAGGAGTTATTGTACCATCTTTAAAGGAGTTATTGATGTAGGGTCAAATGATGACAGTACAGAGTGTTAAGTATAGCATAGGTGTATAAGTGTGAAGAGTTAAGTGGGAGAAAATAGAGAGAAGAAAAAGAGTGAGTTCAAAGCAGACGATTGCACGAGGACAACAACAACAGGAATTAGATTCAAAATATTTGAGGTCGGGTTCATCATTTCCTAAAATTGTTTTCTATAGAGTAGTTTTTTTCTTTTTTATGTTTAAGTAGTATATCTTTGTTTTTCTCTTTTATAAGCATAACCAGCTTGTATTGCCTCTATAATTGCGATGAATTTAAACTACTCTTGGTAACTTTTGTGCTGATGTATGAAAGAAATTGCATAGTTTGTTTTCTTTTGTTTTGTTCTTAAATTTACTTGTGTGCTGGTCATACACATCTTTAATTCTAATATGAGTTATAGGCATCAAAAGAGTCATAGGGAATAATTAGGACAAAACAGACGAATCTTCAAATATAGAGGCATATACTACTCAAAGATTTGCAATCTAATAAAAATCATATTTTTTACAATCACCCAACAAATTAATATAGACATATACTTAGTTAGCGAGAATGATTAGATTTCCTAGTTACCAACGAAAACTAAGAGACACCTATATTTTGAATTGACAATATATTTAGGTAAAATCGTGAGCACAATAATTAAAAGATTCCGCCTAAGAAAATCATAGATCCAAAGTCAATTCTTGTCAGCTTAAGGCTTAGGTTTTTCAAATATGTAGCTTTAAGTATCACAAAATCTGAGTTATTAGATAAAACATAAGCTAAATTTCAATTAATATTTAGTTATTCAAATATCTAAAAGAATATTCGCGTGGGAATGATACTCTATTCACTTCTATATTACTTGCGTGACAAATGCTCTTGTATACACAATTTTAGTCGGTCAATACAACATCATCTATTCTTTGCTTTAATGCACTAAAAACTCCTAGATTTTAGTCAATCAAAGCCTTCATTCCAATTCAACCAATATTTTGTCAAGCTCTTGAGTGTTGCGCCAAGTCCCACATTATAATCATTCTCACCACTTATAGCATAACTAAGGAATACTCTTATCATGATGGTTTACTTCTCTAAGTTGCTTCCATAAAGTGGAAGGGATGAACCCTAGATTCTAGTCAATCAGAGCCTTCATTCCAATACAACCAATATTTCATCAAGCTCTTGAGTGTTGATGTCAAGTCCCCTGTTACAATCACACTCACAGCTTATAGCATAACTAATGAAGACCCTGAAGACCCTTATCATGATGGTTAGCATAACTAATGAAGACCCTTATCATGATGGTTCGCCTCTCCAAGTTGCTTTCTTAAAGTAGAAGGAATGAACCCTCACAGAAAAGGCGCATCATGAGCAAATTGTCATTGTTGTTGTCAATGTTAGGCTTAAGAAGCTAAAACCGAGGAGAGAATAAATCAACTCAAAGTGCAAAGCTTGTGCCATAAGAGCCAAGGCCAACAATGCACTTTTAAATAAGTTGGGGAACCAATTAATAACCGTGGATCCTTAGCAAGTAATCAATTCTTTAGTCTCAATACTCCTAACTAAGCTCCATTCATTTGAGTCTACATGCAAGAAGTTGAGAAGTGGTCTTGAGATGTTGAAATTCATAATATGGATCTAGTAGATCTGCGAAAAATTGCCAAGCACCATTTTTATTCTGTTTGTTCTTACACCCATAATTTTAGAGAGATTTCAAGAAAATAATTCTTGCGAAAATTCAAAACTATAGAACATAGTGTGTCTAACCTTGGAGAACAGATCTAGATCCTACCCAATAAGGAGACAAATACACAAATAGAATAGTTAACATGGAAAAAATTGAAAGATATAATGACAAACAAAAGTGAGCAAGGTTTTAAGCACAAAAAAAATTGAAAAAATAAATTTGACACCTCTAATAGCACTGAAAAGGAATGTATGGCATGGCACATGAGAACTCATAAAGACATTTGCATAAAGTAGGAATAAGACAAATGATAATGGCGATGAAAAAAAAAAATCTCATTTCTCAGGATAACACATGACCACATCAAAGAACTCAAATTGGATCAAGTAACAAGGATTATTCTTTTTACATGTGTACATAATCAAGCATGAAAGGTCCAACATGAAAAATCGCAATATTAAATATCCATAGCCCATATATAGAAAAGTAAGCATTTGTTACAATTTAAGCTCTGAAAAGAAAAATAATGGCTATGCAAAAGGTCCCAGTTATTGCTGAAACTTACACATACAGAATTTGGGATCTAGTATATAAGCTCAAATTATGAACTTAGTAAACTAAGTTGGATAACTGTGGAAATGCAGCATTGGATAAAGATACCTGGTGGACAAGGTTAAGCTCCTAAAAAAAAACTCCATACACTACTACCAACACAGAATATCTTCCATATTTGTAATTCTAGCTTTGCTTTCTTGCGTGTAACAAATTCAGCAAAATAAAAATCCCAGCTTATCAGCCATGCAACATGCATTTTCTTAAAACTCCAAATACTTGTCCAAGTTTAAGCATCAAGTAGTCTAAAATATCTCTAAGTTATTTGATTTATAAATTTTACTCTAGCAGTTTATTTTCTGATAAGTAAAGTGGGGATTTATATACATAGCACTCAATTTTCAATTTAAATGACTAAATTTCATTAACTACTCGTATAATGCTCATAATTTTAAATATAAAAAACCATTTACCTCAAAAAAAACAACCAAATCCCATCTTGCACATTGTCGGTCCCATAGTTGTCGCCGCCACCACCTCTGAGCATCAGTGGTCTAGCCGCCTTTGTCGCATGTCATCATTTAATGAAGCATAAGTCACAGACAAGCTTGCTAGGGCAACCTATCAATCACGACTAAGTTCACTAGGCCAATGCATCAACAACAATGGCACAGGGAAAAAGGAAACCACAACAGAGCTAGGGCAAGGAATCAACGACATTGCCATAGAAAGTGACAAAAGAGCTTGTTAGGGAGACACATCAATAGGATCGGAAAAGAAAGTAGCAATGGAGCTCAAATAATGGATTAGAGAAAATTGTAGATTATGTTAAAATATAAGATTAGTTGTTAAATATGTAAATAAAAATGATCTTAATTCTATGTATATAAATCCCCCAAAAAAAATTGAAAGGAAGAACAAAGAAAAATTAAAATAAGCATCAAACGCCCCCAAAATAAATCAGTGACGTTGACAAATGAGTACTTGAGAAAAGAATCTTATTAAAATTATGCATGAAGGTGCCACGGGAGACTCATACAGCAAGGCGCCAACTTCTAAGAAGATTAGAAGCTTCCCGGATGCAAATCATTTCTGCATGCGCAGTTGAATCTCTCAACTCTTCAACCCTGCATGTATCAAGCCCATAGTTATAACTGGTTTTTGGCCTCTAAAGAGCAAAGTGTGTAGAAGAAAAAATGTTCATGAGGGGACTTACATATTGCAGCCTCGAGCGATGATTTTCCCATTCTGCACCAGCACAGCACCAACAGGTACTTCCCAGGCATCTGAACCGTTCTTGGCATCCAAAATAGCTTCCCTCATGAAAAACTCGTCAAGCTTTTTCTGTTCATTTTCTAGCTTAAATGCTTTTTCCCACTCATCAAACTGCTCGCTAAGAACTTGTTTATTCCTCTGAAATTTTCTTTGCTTTATCCCTGTTTCCTTGATTCCACCAACTTCAGGTAGCTTGTCTCCAAAAGGATCCAATTCCAGCATTGGACTAAATCCAGGCCTATCAACTTGTTCAGGATCAGTAATCCTAGGTAAGGATGAATCAACCGTCGATGATAACAGCGGCTCATAAATTTCCAAACTGGAATTATCGCCTTTCCCTAGTCAATCAGAGCCTTGCTCTGCACTTGTTTCTTGAGTTACAGCGGATGAGAAACCGACTCTCATCACAGCAGCTGGATAAGATGCACTTAGTTTCAACACTTTCACCTTATCCCTTACTCTTGACTCTACAATGCCTGAGGTGGAAGGCAATGCTGATTCTAGTTGCTGCTCAACTATGACAACATTAGAAAGAGTACCTTGGCTTGATTTTGAATGCTGTGTGTTATCTGCCTCTACTGATGAGGAATCAGTTTTGGCAGATAAGCCACTTGTCAAAAAACCTGATGAGATTGATGAATCTGGTTCTATCACAGCTAAACTATCCGCTTTTTTTAATTCTTGCAAAGGAAGTTCAACTGATCCTGTCAGCCCTCCTGAATCCTTTAGCAAGCCAATTTGTTTCGTCTTCTGAGGCTCGTCCCCAGAACCATCCTCATCTGGCTCAGGGCCAGAGAACCAAGCCTCGCTGCTTAAAGACTCATTTGATGAAGCTCTTTTAACGGATTTCAAAGTTGAACTATGAGAATTCCCCCGCAAAATCCAATTCATCTGAATTATGTCTGCAAGAAATGACCACAAAGATTTAGGAGACCTCCTAGTGATAGCATTTTCCAGAGTAGGAGCTGTTAAGTCCATTGCTTCTGAGGTAGGAGAATTCTCTTCAGGCTCTTCTGCATTAGAAGTTTCCTGAGAAGATTGGATTTCATCACCCAACATCTCATCAGAGGGGCCCCTCATTCCCGATCCAGATGAAGACAGTCTTCCACCTTCTTTGATGTGCCTGTCATCTCCATACCTTCTGCTGTCAGAAAGTTCACCTACTTGCATAAAAGCAGTTCCTTCACTCTGGCTCCTGCCTGTCTCTTCAATTTGAATTCTACTGGATAAACTAGGCTCCTTCCCTGACTCGTTCAGGGAGATTTTTTCCTGTTGTATCTCATCAACAAACTCATCTGAACCGAACACAGAGGATTTATTAAAGACAGATTCAACCGTATCATGAGTGAAATGGCGGATATCATCCCTGCCACTATGATTATCCACTTCACTGTAAATTTTTACAGAACTAGAAACATCACCTGAGCTTCCAGTTGAGGCTATTTTCCGAGCCTTATGCGGCGAGTTATCACCTACTAACAGGCTACTAAGTCTCTCCTTTCTTTCTTCAGTTAACACTGCTGAGGAGGTTTTATTTCGATTCTCTATTCTTAAAGTTGATTGAAAATCTCTCCTGCTTGGTTTTCCTATTTGAATTCCAACAGAAACATTAGGTGTTTTTCCTGACTCTTTCAGGGCAACTACTTCTTTCTGCAGCCTGTCAACAAACTCGCCAGCAAGTGAAGAGGAGGATTTATCTAATTTTCCGGTGGAATAATTTGTTGTGTCGTATTGGCCTTTTTGGTAACCCCAACCAGCATCATAGTTTAGTTCACTGCAAGTGTGTTGAGGGCTATAAATAGCATGTAAACTACCTGTTGAAGTCATTTTCATTGATTCAGGTTGGGAGCTCTCTCCAGCTAAGGAGCTTCTTTGTTCCTCTTGCTCCTGAGTCAACACATAAGAAGAGGTTTCTGTTGAGATAAAAGCTTTTTCATTCTCCGTCCTTGAATTATAACTCTCATTTGCATTAGAAATCCTTATGTTATTGCTTCTTTCAAGATCAAACTCACTAGCACTTCTTTCAAATTCCCTTGGAGCATCATACAGAAGATAAGCATGTTTGTTTGCTTTGACATTTTGCATTCTAATGTTAGAAATCTGATTAGAAGCCAGAAAAGGGCTATATTCTTGGATATCAACTCTGCTTACTGGAGAATTCCACGAGCTGGTTGCATTGACAATGTTATTTGCATTAAACCCGGGCATCTCAATCTGATCGTAATACGCATCATGCATCTCTACTTGGGTTCCCTTATCTTTTTTAGCAGGAATTGAACTTTGAACAGAATAGGATTTCTCCCTATTTTCCCTGGAAAGGGAAAGTGCTTCCATGTTGACGCTATAAACTTCCGAAACTTCGCCAAGCATCTGTGAGTTTCTTCGTGTCTTGTCATTCTCAACAGCTCCTCTATCAATCTGCTTTCTCTCACCTCCTCTCAACTGAATTGAATTCCCTGCAATGATTAGCTTATCCTCACTTTTTTCAGATATGTCTTCTAAAGACAAATGCAATTCCATCTCCATCTGGGACCTTTTATCTCTGGATTCCTGACTTGAATCCTGAGCCAGATTAGGGATCGCATCCATCACATTAACACTTTTGCCATCAATAGGCGAAGTTCTTTCAAAGTCACTACCACGAGACAATGAAACTTCATTAAGCCTATGTGTGCTTCTTCTAGATTCATCTTGCTCGACTGCTTGTCGATGAAAGTGGACTCTTTTATCTCGTGACACTTGCGATGAATTTTGTTCCAAGTAGGCTCGTTCCTCCCTTCCTCTGATACTTTTTTCTTCAAAATCTCTCTGACGATAGGCAGCACTCTGAGCATCATTATAACGGAAGTGTGCTATTTTGCTTTGTTCCACTAAACTTCTTCGCCGTTTATCATGCCCAGCCACTGGATGATCCATGTCACCATTTTGCCTAGTAGCAGAAGCTGAACTCTCTTTCTGGATCTTCCTCACATTAGTTGAAACTGAAGTTCGCTTGCCATTATCCAACTCATCGTCCAACTGAGCCTCAGGTATTCTTGTAACGTTTTTCGATCTTCCATCTAACCCACTTTCCCTGAGAGTCCCTTGCTGAGACAAATTGGCACGATCAGCAGTCTTCTCCTCCGCACTCTTAAAACCCAAATGCCTAAAACTATCGCATCTCTTTGTAGACACATCTTTTCTTGAATCAAGGTTAACATCTCTCTTCGAAATATATCTCCTCTCTCGCCAAGAGTCATCAACATATTTGTGCACATCCCGAACTTCCTCCTCCGCAACATCAACCTCATTATATCCAGTGTCTTTCTTTCTATTGCCATAACAAACCTGGGAATTTCCACCAGCCCTTCCCCTTCCAACTTTATTATGTTCGGGATCGCAAACCGAGCTTAACCCATCACTCCTAGGAGGGCATATCCCCGTTATTTCCTCCTTTTTCGAACTTCGGCGCTCCCGCTCCCCTTCAATTGGGATTTCCCTCCTCGCTTTCCTCCAGTCCGGTTCCCCCAAACCGGTAAATCTCTCCTCCGGTTCGGCCAAGAGCCGCATCATGTCGAAGTCCCGACTCCGGCAGAAAACCCTAAGTCTACGGCGGCTTGCGTGGAAGAGAACTTTGGAATGGAATTGAGAGGACAAGCCGAGGAGATATCCGGAGAAAAAACGAGGGCTTACAGAGAATTGGCAGCATGGATGGTGACAGCAAAACGGTTGATCGTTGGGGAGACAAAGGTAGTGAAAGGAGGGGGAGCATTTGGCTCTTATGGCTAGTGTTGAAGCAGTGTAGCTGCACATCGGAGGGGTTAAAGATGATAAGAAAGAGGAACGCGTAATGCGGATAACGGGGAATGGGGGAATGTCGGCGTGTGCCGCCGGGGGAAAGTTGGTGTGTGCACGAGAAATTTTTTCATGAGTACATATATTCAGCTCTGCGTGCACATTCTAATAATATGAATATGCTGCCGCATGAAAGTTAACGAGGGTTGTTAATAACATAAACTTATGAAAATTATTGAAAAATTTTTGGGAGATTATAGGGAAGTTATTATATGGGTTAATATAGGGGTTATTAAAACAGGACCAGGGATGTTATTAGGTGGTTATTAGAGTAGAATCGCGGAGGTTATCGAGGGGTTATTACTGGGTTACTAAGGGTTTATTGCGACGTTTTTGGAGTTAATGTTTCAATATCCTCTCAATAACCTCTTAATAACCCTCACAAATAACCTCCGCAGTTCCACTCTAGTAATCTTCATGGTTTCACTTAAATTTTTTAGGTGGGTCTGATATAACACACATGGTCGTAATAGTGTATTACTGGAGTACGTACGTAAAGCTGAATACATACTCCTTATAGAATAATTTATCGTGCCGCAGCTGTGTGGGCATCCACATGTTATTAGGGGGCAGGGACCATCACAGAATTACACATTCAATCATTCTTATTTTAAAAACTAAAATTCTTCGACCTCATTTTTTTTTTCGAGGAATTTTCAGCTAAATAATAAAAATTCATAAAACAAATTTAGCAAAAACTTTTTTAAGCTTACCAATTCTCAAATGATTTTATTAGGTCCCATGTAGATACACCGAGTTAGTCATTAAAATATATATTTGAATATTATCTATCTAATATTTTTTATTTAAACTATTTATTTTTAGTTGAGCTTGAATATTGTATTTTTTTAAAATAGTAAAAAGGAAAAAAATAATAGTGACTTGATTAAGCTGCCACATAATAAAAAGGACATTTTAATCATCCAAATAAAAAAAATTATCATCCAGTTAAAATATTATTTTAGTTGAAAATGAATAGTTTGATTTGTTTCCATTAAAATAAAATTTAAATGAGGTAATGTAATTCTAATTTTTAGATTTGGATTTAGAAATTATTTAAGAGAACTAATTTAAATTAGTTAGAAAATCGAAAATTTTATTTATTTGTAAAATAAAATAAAAAAGTTAAGGTATATTTTGATAAAAATTATATAGGAATTACTAACCAATAATTTGAGATCAAAGTGGCTAAGATAATAGTGCATTATTATTCCAATAAATGATCAACATTGACAATTTGATGAAAAATTATGGTTAGAAAAGAACTCAAAATGTGCTACAAATTATTTATGAATAATCCTAGGCTTCTAGGACCATTTAGTCAAAATGGTCAAACATCGATCAACTTAAAGTCAATCTACTAAAGATATGATGAACTACAAGTAACTTGACAACAACTTAAGTAAAATTGCATGGCATAAAGGCCATGTGACAATCTATAAAATAAATGTATCCCTATAAGTCAACCACTCATCTAAAGTCAAATACTTCATTTAACTTACTCAACCACCAGTCCTAAACGCTTAACATCAACTTTGATTACTTAACTACTCAAACTATGAACTCGACTTGGCTTTACCTACACAACTAAACAACCCTATCTAGCATACTTGAATAATCCTTGCATGGTATATACCTAATTTTATGTAGTCACCCATTTAGCATTTTGATGTGTAGAAAAGAATACTTAATTTCCTTTATGTTTTGCACATATTTATGAATGAAATTGCAATTTAAAGAAAGATATTTTTATGTTTTTTTTAGGTATAACAGATATTAGAAGTGGAGCAAAGTGGAGAAGAAATGGAGCAAAGTGAAGGTGACATGGAGCTATGGAGGACATAGGTGACCAACGCCTTAGCACCAGATTTCTGGGGCGCCTAGGTCCGAGTCCCCATTTGAGAACCCGAGAAGCTGGCGCCTAAGCGCAAGCCCGTGGGCGCCAAGAGACCATTAGCCTAGCACCTTAGCGCTAGATTTTTGGGCGGCTAGACGCCCCTACCAAAACTGGCAGATAGAGAGCCTCATGCCTAGGCTCCAAAAATTGTCTGGGTAGTTTTTAGCAGTTCTTCTACACCATGTGGGGAATTATTCAGCAAGATAAAAGTGTTCTTTGGTGAAGAAGGAGTTTTTTTCATCTGCTTCTTCAAGTTTTCGGTTAGTTCTTTGGAGAAGGATAGATTAGAAGAGCATTGGTGAGGATTTAGAGTTGAATTGTAAATAAGTGTTCAAAAAAGAAGCAAAGGGATTTGAGAGATTCTTGGGGGAAGCATTCTCAGCACTTTGTAAAGGGATTAAGCTAAGTATTATGTACTCTTGTATTTGTATTTTTGTAAACACACATCTATAGAGGATTTACTTGCCTTTAAAGATGCTTTGTTGTGTTTTCTCAATGCTTTCTGAGTATTGATTTTACCTTCTCCGTATGGTGATTAAGTAGGAAGTGTAGGAATGAAGGAAGCTTTTAAAATTGTTTTTAAATCTTTAATGTGATGAGTAACCTTTAAGTCTTCATTTACTTTTCATTCTGTCCAAGTAATTAGTTAAAAAGTGTTGTGACACCATAATGACTTAGCAGAGCTATGGAAGAACAGCTAAGTTAGTCACGTTGAGCTATACGGTATGCACCAAGTAAATTACAAGGAGATGAAAATGTTAGGAAAATACTCTTTGATTGGTTCAAATTGATGTTTAAGGAATTAAAACAAATTTAACCAAACTTATTTATGCAATCTAGAGAGGGTAATAAGAGTATTTCTCTTATTTGTCACTAGCCTCATTTACAATTTATAATTTTTCACTTTCTTCACTCCACTTAGATCATTGCAAGGGAAGGTAGCTTTCTAACTTGTTTATCATCAATTTAAACATATTAAGTAGGATTTCAGTAGGAGTAAACCTTTAAGAGTAGTTTGTAATTCAATAGGACTAGTTAGCACAACTTTAAACCAATTCAACTTCAAAGTAAAGAACACATTTAGCAGGCTAGAACTTTTCCAAAAACTTAAACACCTCGTTCCATGTGTGTTTGATTACCTGGACTCAAAAGTCCTATATTACAAAAGGGATAAGTACATTTGTGTTGGCCTCAGAGTGCAAGTGCATCTAGACTTAAGTTAGAGCTACATTAACATTTTTGGCATTGTTGCTGGAGAACAAAGGTATAGTTTCCTTAGGAGAATTTTAGTTGAACCAGTTAGACCTAGACTTAGAAATTGATATTGTTAATATTTGTGTGTAATTGCTTGTTTGCTTGAAAAAGAAGAATTCAAAAAAAAAAATTGAGTGTTTGTTTAGTGTACTGATACGGGTGGATTTAGTGTGTTAATTTTGCAAATATTTTTCAATACTACAAAATATACACAACATATACAATAACAAATATGCAAATTAATCCCAACAAAATAA
>NW_018228841.1:129270-149291 GCF_001263595.1 Phalaenopsis equestris
TAGTCATTTAAATTTATATTTGAATATTATCTATCTAATATTTTTTATTTAGACTATTTATTTTTAGTTGAGCTTGAATATTGTATTTTTTTAAAATAGTAAAAAGGAAAAAAATAATAGTGACTTGATTAAGCTGCCACAAAATAAAAAGGACATTTTAATCATCCAAATAAAAAAAAAATTATCATCCAGTTAAAATATTATTTTAGTTGAAAATGAATAGTTTGATTTGTTTCCATTAAAATAAAATTTAAATGAGGTAATATAATTCTAATTTTTAGATTTGGAATTAGAATTATTTAAGAGAAATAATTTAGAAAATCGAAAATTTTATTTATTTGTAAAATAAAATAAAAAAGTTAAGGTATATTTTGATAAAAATTATATAGGAATTATTAACCAATAATTTGAGATCAAAGTGGCTAAGATAATAGTGCATTATTATTCCAATAAATGATCAACATTGACAATTTGATGAAAAATTATGGTTAGAAAAGAACTCAAAATGTGCTACAAATTATTTATGAATAATCCTAGGCTTCTAGGACCATTTAGTCAAAATGGTCAAACATCGATCAACTTAAAGTCAATCTACTAAAGATATGATGAACTACAAGTAACTTGACAACAACTTAAGTAAAATTGCATGGCATAAAGGCCATGTGACAATCTATAAAAAAAATGTATCCCTATAAGTCAACCACTCATCTAAATGATGTCAAATACTTCATTTAACTTACTCAACCACCGGTCCTAAACGCATAACATCAACTTTGATTACTTATCTACTCAAACTATGAACTCGACTTGGCTTTACCTACACAACTAAACAACCCTATCTAGCATACTTGAGTAATCCTTGCATGGTATATACCCAATTTTATGTAGTCACCCATTTAGCATTTTGATGCGTAGAAAAGAATACTTAATTTCCTCTATGTTTTGCACATATTTATGAAAGAAATTGCAATTTAAAAAAAGATATTTTTATGTTTTTTTTAGGTATAACATATATTAGAAGTGGAGCAAAGTGGAGAAGAAATGGAGCAAAGTGAAGGTGACATGGAGCTATGGCGGACATAGGTGACCAACACCTTAGCACCAGATTTCTGGGGCGCCTAGGTCCGAGTCCCCATTTGAGAACCCGAGAAGCTGGCGCCTAAGCGCAAGCCCGTGGGCGCCAAGAGACCATTAGCCTAGCACCTTAGCGCTAGATTTTTGGGCGCCTAGGCGCCCCTACCAAAACTGGCAGATAGAGAGCCTCATGCCTAGGCTCCAAAAATTGCCTGGGTAGTTTTTAGCAGTTCTTCTACACCATGTGGGGAATTATTCAGCATGATAAAAGTGTTCTTTGGTGAAGAAGGAGTCTTTTGGAGTTTTTTTCATCTGCTTTTTCAAGTTTTTGGTTAGTTCTTTGGAGAAGGATATATTAGAAGAGCATTGGTAAGGATTTAGGGTTGAATTGTAAATAAGTGTTCAGAATACAAGCAAAGGGATTTGAGAGATTCTTAGGGGAAGCATTCTCAACACTTTGTAAAGGGATTAAGCTAAGTATTATGTACTCTTGTATTTGTATTTTCTTAAACACACATCTATAGAGGATTTACTTGTCTTTAAAGATGCTTTGTTGTGTTTTCTCAATGCTTTTTGAGTATTGATTTTACCTTCTCCCTATGGTGATTAAGTAGGAAGTGTAGGAATGAAGGAAGCTTTTAAAATTGTTTTTAAATCTTTAATGTGATGAGTAACCTTTCAGTCTTCATTTACTTTTCATTCTGGCCAAGTAATTAGTTAAAAAGTGTTGTGACACCATAATGACTTAGCAGAGCTATGGAAGAACAACTAAGTTGGTCACGTTGAGCTATACGGTTTGAACCAAGTAAATTACAAGGAGATGAAAATGTTAGGAAAATACTCTTTGATTGGTTCAAATTGATGTTTAAGGAATTAAAACAAATTTAACCAAACTTATTTATGCAATCTAGAGAGGGTAATAAGAGTATTTCTCTTATTTGTCACTAGCCTCATTTACAATTTATAATTTTTCACTTTCTTCACTCCACTTAGATCATTGCAAGGGAAGGTAGCTTTCTAACTTGTTTATCATCAATTTAAACATATTAAGTAGGATTTCAGTAGGAGTAAACCTTTAAGAGTAGTTTGTAATTCAATAGGACTAGTTAGCACAACTTTAAACCAATTCAACTTCAAAGTAAAGAACACATTTAGCAGGCTAGAACTTTTCCAAAAACTTAAACACCTCGTTCCATGTGTGTTTGATTACCTGGACTCAAAAGTCCTATATTTGCGTTGGCCCCAGAGTGCAAGTGCATCTAGACTTAAGTTAGAGCTACATTAACATTTTTGGCATTGTTGCTGGAGAACAAAGGTATAGTTTCCTTAGGAGAATTTTAGTTGAACCAGTTAGACCTAGACTTAGAAATTGATATTGTTAATATTTGTGTGTAATTGCTTGTTTGCTTGAAAAAGAAGAATTCAAAAAAAAAAATTGAGTGTTTGTTTAGTGTACTGATACGGGTGGATTTAGTGTGTTAATTTTGCAAATATTTTTCAATACTACAAAATATACACAACATATACAATAGCAAATATGCAAATAAATCCCAACAAAATAACTTTAATGAAAATAGTTTTGGTCTTTTATTAATTTTTAAACTGTCAATTCCCGTTTTAAAGATAACACAAGTATACGTATCTCTCAAGTAATAAAGGGCTTTAATGGAGTCCTAGATATCAATCCTATAGGAAAGTTGGAAATGCCTGTACATATTTCTTAAGATTATAATGTTAAGTACTATTTTAAAAATATGAAAAGTAATGTGCGAAGTTTGAATACTAAGTAACAAGTGAATGCAAATTAAAATGCAGTTTAGAGACAAAGTTGAGAGACAAAGTTAACTAAACTAAATGCTAAACTTTTTAAAGTAAATTTATGAAAATTAAAACTAAGATATTGTGATGGAAAGTTTAAATTTAAGAAAGCATCATTCCCTTTTACAATGGGTATATGTTTTGTGAAGAAATTAAAATTATTTGAATATGTATATATATATATATATATGCCAAATAGGAGCAATCCTATTCTTTACCCTCCTCCGAGATCATATTATTTACCCTCTTACAAGTGCGTAAAGAACATTAACTAATCCAGAGTTTGGTCCCTAATTCGGTGGTTAGGCTGGGAGGATGCTAACTGCCACTTCAGAGCTCCCACCACTTCCTCCCCTAAGAGTTAACAATCTCGCATCAGTTTCCAATCAATTAGTTCAAATTGGGGATTTTAATATGTCACCTTAAATCTCTAATTCTACATCCAGTAAAATATATTTTCCTATTTATTTGCACCCAATTCCATGGATGAAATACTCTTCCATGAAATCAAATGTGATTCTCCCCATGTATGTTTCTCAACACATTTTAACATTTCAATTGACCAAATCAAAAAGTAAATGAAGATCAGAGTTTAAATCATCATAAATTATTGACATTTAAAACCATATAAAATAAAATCAATTTTTCACAAAACCATATCTTAAAGTAGGGAGAAGGATAAAGAAGACTACTCAAAATTCATGAGAAGGATACAACAAAACACGGATTTCATTAATAAAAATAAGTTTACAAAATAAAAGAAATAAAAGACACAACTTATCTCATAATCCTTCCCAAGAAAACTCCTGGAAGCTCTCTCCAAGCCTTTCTCTCTTTACAAGCACTCTCAATTCTCTCTTAGAAGTGTAATGAACAAGAAATCTTTCACCTTCCGTCTTCTCTTGCAATCCTTGAAGAAAATCTCCAAGCTCTTGACTTTCTCTCTCTCTCTAAGGTACGCTACGCACCTCTACTCGCCCTCCTTCATGCCCTAGACTTCCCTCACTTTTATTGAAGATTGTCTGCCTCCATAAAGAATTTAAAATTTCTTCTAAAATTATGTCAAAAAGTCAACTCTTTTGAATTCAAATGACATGTCCATTGATCCAAGAGACATATCCCTTCGTAAAAGAACCTTCCAAAGTGTCTAGATGCATTGAATTACTCCAAGGGGTGTTTAGAACAAGTGTCCCTTTAAAATTTCATGCAAAATTCATCTTGAACCACCTTGATCCGCAAAAAGTCGTCTTTAATGCATCTGATTCCAAATCTAGCGCATCATCCGCTAACTCTCTGTCAATTGATGCATATGGTGCTAATCTGGTGCATCATGCATCAGTTTCCTGAAGACTGTGCTACTCTAGGCTTTGGCGCATCTGGCGCCAATATGACGCATCATGCGCCAGAATTCGAAACTTCGCTTTTTTGGCTCCAAATTTCGTCCTTTTTGCTACTTCTGCTCCAAATATCTAAAATTGATATACCTGCAACAAAAACAAGAAAATACCATTCCTTAAAGTGCAATATCACAAAAAATAATCATAAAATATATAATTAAAATAACATATTATTTTGGTGTATTAAAATCCCCCAAACTTAAATGTTACTTGTCCTCAAGTGACACTTTTACTACATAAAAGCATATAACATAGAGACTAACTTATAACTTCCATACTTTAGTTTATGAAATAAGATATTAAAATTTAAGAAAACCCTTTAATAACCTAGATTCAAATTCTAAGTCTAAGAGTACTTAACAGTCAATTTTAAGATTTCTGAATCTCTATTTAATTCAAGAAGAATTGCAATTTGTCATATCAAGGATATTTAAAATATTCATATGAAAAAGAACTTCAGGAAAACCTTACTAATAATGCTACTAATAATCCAATATAAGTTTAGAAAATGTAATAAAACTTTTTTTCTAAAGTTTATTCAAGTGAAGCCAATTTTTGATTAGGCATTTCTTCAATCTTCTCCTCACTTAATTTTCTTTTCTTTTTTTCTCTTTTTCTTTTGGGATCTTTTCAATCCTTTTTTTTTTTCCCTCTTTTTTTTAAGTGAGGGTTACTATATCTGGATAACCTTTAATTATTTTTTGAACTTCACTATCCTCTTCTCAAACTCAAAACTCCTTATCTTTCTTCACTTTATAACTTCATATTAGTTTATGATTTTCATAAAGTCTCATTCTTTTCTTCTTACATGAAACTCTAAAATTTTTAATACTTCAAAAATATACTTTCCTTTAGTTTAAATAGAAAAAGTTAGTCTTATCTTATCATACAAAATATCTTTAACTTTAGAATTGATCTTCATTATTGGAAATTTTTAACTAAATTTACCATAATATTCACCAACTTAAGTTTATTCATTCAAAATTTAATCTTAATATCCCATGTCAAGTTAAATTAATTTTAAAAATATTATTACTTAAGAACAAATAAAATTTAGTTTATTTCTTTTTAAAAGAAATTTTTCTTCCCCCCAAACTTAAGTTCTTAAGCAATTTAAAAATATTTTAGTACAAAATTTAGTTGGTGAAAGAAAAAAGTAAATGCATGAAAATAAAAACTAACCTGTTGAGGATTTTTAATTATAAAACTGGGCTTTGGTATACTGCAAGTACTAACTTTAAAAATACATACAGATTTTAAAGCATTAAATGAGACATAATATACTGAGACATAATATACTCTAAATATATTCTAAAGAATTTACTGATAATTAAACAAAAACAAAAATTGAAAATATTAAAAATGTAGAAAAAGTAAAAATCTACTGTTACTATTACAATTCTAAATCCACATCACAAAAATAAAAGTTTTTACTACTATAGTTTCAAAAGTCAACCAAATAACATCCAAAAAACATACAAACAATAAAAAAACTAAACAAAACAAATAAACTATCTCCAGAAAATTTCAATCTTCATCATCTTTCTCATCATCATCTTCTTCTTCTTCCTCTTCTTCTTCTTCTTCATCATGAACATGAGCATATGGAGTAAAGCTAGGGCAAGTATTCACCCCTGAGAAACCTCACCATAGCATCCTCAAAAGCAATATCATGCTGAACATTCCTCTGTTGATACTCATCATTATAAGAATTTCTTGCTCCAATCTCTCCAATTTAATTATGGATATTTACTATAGCCAATTGTTGAATCATAAGTTGGTCCATAATGTTTTCTAGTGATGCTGGGCGAGAAGTAAATGCCCTTGCAGCTGATGTATAGGGTTTATCATCTCTTTCACCCCTAGATTCAACAAATGATTCAACTCTTTGAATCTTATGCTTCCCAATAGATTTTTTTGGTTGTAACCTTTCTTCATTTATATGGGACTCCACTCCTGATTGCTCACAAAGGGTGAAAATCAGGGCAAGGTAACCTAAACCACTAGCTGTAGAGCTCTTAGCTGTACTCTGTGCATGATGAACTATAAGAGCACCAACATCTATTGCTTTCATACTCTGAATGTAATAGTTCAATACATCTCTATCCTTTTCTACATCGGCAAGATGATTTGTTGGTAGTATTCTAAGAGAAATGAAGTGGTGTCATACCTTTGACTGGCTAGTCAACATGGAAGCAGAGAAGTTAACTATCTTATTATTTTTAATCCTCCATTCTCCTTTTCCATCAGTCAAGAAGGCAATCACTTCATCTAGTGATGAATCAGTCATCACGAATGTAGCATATTCATTGAAAAATACATTCCTCAGTCCATAAAAAGCATTGATCCTTTCTACAGTAAATTTAACTTACTTACCTCTCACAAGAATGTGATCCCCATCAGTAAATCTCAAGTTAACATAAAACTCTTGAATCATTGGCACAGTTGCTACTGCAGTGAAATAGCAAAATCATTCCCAATTTATAGCAAGAATAAACCTTTCAATCTCGCCACTAGGGTTTGCAAATGCCCGTTTCTGGATCAATCTTCTTGATTCAATTTGAGTGTTACAACTGTGTTGCACCTTCAAATTAACAAATCTCTGCTCAACAAAATCATCTAATCTTCCTCTGTTCACTCGTGGAGCCATTTAAAATTCTACCAAAATCCAAATAAATTTCAAATAAATTACAAAATCAAAAATCTAACTCCCCAAGTAAAATTATTTTTTAAGAAACTTTTCACCATGAGTTTTCTTCAAGCATTTTGATCAAAAATCCTAATTTTTGGATTTCCATAATGTAGGAAAAATCCATGGTGAAAATAAAAAATTTCTAAGTTAAAGTGAAGCTCTTATCAAGAGAAGATGAAATTTATAATTTTTAGCCTCCAAAATCTTCTCTACAATGGAAGCCCTAAGTCAAGAGTTAAGAGACGAACCAAGCAGTAAAAATAGAGTTTTATTGTACGATTCTGTGGTTTGTTAGGCAACCTAGCTTTTTCGGGAATTTGGCTCATCAAGCGTCAATTCTGGTGCATCATGCGCCAACTCTTTGTAAAACCGTGCATCATGCACCAATCTAACGCATCATGCGCCAACACCTTAATTTTTCCAGATTTCATTTTCTGTGAAAATCTGCTTCACACCGCTTTACATCTACCTCTAATTAACTTGAATGAACCCTTATAAACATGATTAAATATTACTCTAACAGCCATCTTTCACAAACAACACAAAACTCACTTATATATATAAAATTCGCGCTATTACAAACTAATATTTATCAAGATCAAGCCAACAAACATAAGCCAACAAACATCTATTTCAGTGTGTAAAGCAAACCAAAACTTCATAACACTGAAATCTAAACATCAAAATTTCAAACACAAACATCGATATAGTTAAAAAACAAAAGTAAATGCAATTCAACAAAATAAACAACTAAAATAAATAGTACTAAATAAAATGTTCTGTGCATAGATTAAATTCAAACATCTTCTTCACTCTCGTCCTCCTGGATATCTCTCATAGAGTGGTAGTGCACATACAAGTTGTAAAAGGGTCGATAAGGAAACTCATCAACTGAATCTTCCCTAATCCAAGTATGTTTCTTGAAGATACGTACCAAACCATCTTCAATACGACAAGTATGCTCAAAATGTTCTTTAAGTCTCCAATCTAAGTGATCCAACATTTTAGAAATATTCCCTATTGCATGCATGACATTCATCACCTCTTTCTCTATCTTCTTGTTCCTTTACAAAAGTTCATTAGAACTTAAGTAAGGATGAATAGGTGATGAATTCTGGGATTCATGATCCATCAGTACATTTATATTGTTTTCATCTCCCATTTCAGTACAACTGTAATAGACTTCTGGATCCATCGGCTTCCATGGAAGAAAAACTTTTTTTCAACTTTCATAAGGTGCTTGCAATTGACTACATAGTAGGAAAATAGTGGATGGATGTCCAAGCCCAGTTGCAGACCCATTAACAATCAAACCCAAAACCAATTTCACAATGATGACTCAAATATCAATATGTTTTTCGGTTTGAATACAAAAATTTAAAATAACACTCTCCTTAGTCACCTTAGTGATTTTCATAGTAGGCAGTAATTTCGATGCAATAAAGAAGTTCCATGTCTTAGAAGTAAAATTTAACAATGATGATGAAAAAGTTTCATTTCCATCATCTCTAGCCTCCCAATTGGCATTTTTATTTGTAAGGTACTGACAGAGTTCATTCATATCATCTCTCGTAGGGGTAAAATTCGCGTAATGGAGGATAGGCACATTTTTAATCATAAACATCTCCTTTATTCTTGAAGAAGTGAATTGCACAAACCTGCCTTGCACATAGATAATTCCTTGGTTATTTTGTATAGGTTTGCATAAAACTCTTTCAACACAGAGACGACTACGACGACAGTAGTGTAACAAAGCACTTCCCAACGTCTCTACGCAATGATCTCTTCAACTCGAGTATTCGGTGTATTGAATCCTCTATTCACAAACCCCCTTTCTTTGATTAACCTCTTCTTCACTAGAACACAATCATGCAAGTTCTGCGCATCAAAACTGATGAACTTTCTTCGGTTGAAAATCTCAAATTTAGCAAAATTTTTAGAGTGGGACACAATTGGAATTGAAATCTAGTGACTCCTTCATTTTCCCGTCTAAAATTTACTTTGGAATAAATTTTGGGAGTTTTAAAGAGAAGAACCCGCCAAAAACTGCTAAAAACTGCCTTTTGAAACGTTTTAAGTCATTTTCGTCGTTGCGGCGCATGATGGCGGGTAGATTTAGTGTGTAAATTTTGCAAATATTTTTCAATATTACAAAATTACACACGATAGATAGATAATAAATATGTAATATAATTCCAACAAAAATACCCTTTATGAAAATAGTTTATCTTTTAAAACTCTTTTAAAACTGACAAATCCCCGTTTAAATCAACGCAAGTATACGTATCACTCAAGTAATAAAGGGCTCTAATGGAGTCCTAGATATCGATCCCACAGGAAAGTTGGAAAATCCTTTAAGTAAGTTTTTGAAATTATTTTATAATTTAAAAAATACAAAAACAAAAGTGATGTGCGAAGTTTGAATATTAACTACTAAGGTGAATGATATATAAAATGCAGTTGAAAAATAAAGTTAACATACGAAGAATTAACTTTCAAAAGTAAAATTACGAAAACTAAATAAAGTTTTTGTTTTGACAGAAAGTTCAAATTTAAAAAAACATCATTCACATCATTCCCCTTTACATTACAATGAGTATATGGATTGTGAAGAAATTAAAATCATTTTAAAAAATATATATATATATATATATAAACTGTTTTGAGCAAAATAGGAGCAATCCTATTCTTTAGCCTCTTTCGAGTGTTATAAAGAACATTGACTAATCTAGAGTTTGGTCCCTAATTCTATATTTAGGCTCGGAGGATACCGGCTGCCACGCTAGAGCTCCCACTACTCCGTCACCTGAGGGCTAACAATCTTGCATCAATTTCCAATCAACTGAACAAAATTAGAGATTTTAATCTGTCACCTTAAAATCTCCAATTCTATATCCAACAAAGTATATTTCCTTATTTATTTGCACCCAATCCCATGAATGACATACTCTCCAATGAAATCAAGTGTGATTCTCCCTAAGTTGTAGAAATCATATCCCTTTTCAGAACATATGTCTCTCAACCAATTTTAACATTTCAATTCACCAGATCGAAAAGTAAATAAAGATCAGAGCTCAATCCATAAAAAATTATTAACATTTAAAATTGTAGAAAATAAAATCAATTCTTCACAAAAAATTATATCTCAAAGTAGGGGAAGGATAAAGAAGACTACTCAGAATTCATGAGAAGGGAATTCATGACTCAGAATTCATGAGAAGGATACGACAAAACACTGATTTCATATATAAAAATAAGTTTACAAAACTAAAGAAATAAAAATACAACTCATCTCACAATCCTTTCCAATAAAATCCCTAGAAGTTCTCTCCAAGCATTTCTCTCTTTACAATCATTCTCAATTCTCCCTTAGAAGTGTAATGAAGAAGAATTCTCTCACCTTCCCTCTCCTCTCTCCTTTTACAACCTTAGAAGAAAATCTTCTCTTCTCTCTCTTACCTCTCATATCAACTTTTTTCCTCTCCCTTTCTCGTCCCCCCAACAACTCCCTTCCCACTCTTTGAAGTCTTCTTCTTCTTTTTTGTGCTGCCTTCTCTTGAAAAGAATTCAAAATTCCCTTCAAAATTTCCCTCTAAAAGTCAACTCTTTTGAATTCAAAGGATATGTCATTTGATCCAAGAGACATATCTCTTCATGAAAGAACATTCTAAAGTGTCTAGATGCATTGTATTACTCCAATAGGTGTGTAGAACAAGTGTCCCTTTGAAAATTCACGCAAAATTTGTCTTGAACCGCCTTAATTTGTAAAAAGTCGTCTTTGGCGCAACATGCGCCAGCTCTCTGGATTTTGGTGCATCATGCGCCAATCTGGCACATCAAACGCCAAAATCCCAAAATAGTTGTTTTGGCTCCAAATTTTATCCTTTTTGTCATTTTTTCTTCAAATGCCTAAAAATGATATACCTGCAACAAAAATATGAAAATACCCTTCTTTAAAGTACAATATCACAAAAAATAAGTATAAAATATGTTCTTAAAATAATATATTATTTTGGTGTATCAAAATCCCCCAAACTTAAATGTTACTTGTCCTCAAGTGACACGTTTATTACATAAAAGCATATGACTTTAGGATAGAGATTAACTTATCACTTCTATACTTTTGTTCAATAAATAAAATAACAAAAATTAAGAAAAACTTTTAATAACTTAGGTTCAAACTCCAATTACTCCAATTCTAAGAATATCTAGTAATCAACTTTAAGATTTCTGAATCTCCATTCATTTCAAGAAGAATTGCAATTTATCATGCTAAGAACATTTAGAATATTCAGTCATGAAGACTTTACTATGAATGTTATTAATACTCCAATATAAGTTTAGAAAATGTAATAAAGCTCATTCCTTAAGTTGATTGAAATGAAGCCAATTGTTTATTAGGCATCTCCTCAAGCTTCTCCTCACTTATATTTCTTTTTCTTTCTTCTTTTTTTTTTCTTTTAGGATCTTTCTAATCCTTTCTTTTCTTTTTCTTTTTCTTTTTCAAGTGAGAATTACTATATCTAGATAGCCTTTAATGATTTTGAACTTAACTATCCACTTCTTAAAGTTAAAACTCCATACTTTTCTTCACTTTATAAATTCATATAACTTTATGATTTTTCATAAAGTCTCATTCCTTTATCCTTACATGAAATTCTAAAATTCTTAACACTTCAAAAATACAATTTTCTTTACTATAAATAGAAAAACATAGTCCATAGTCTTAGAAAAACATAGTCTTATCCTATCATACCAAATATCTTTAACTTTAGAATTGACCTTCATTATTAAAATTTTTTACCTAAATTTACCATAATATTTATATATCTGCAGCGCCCCAACACCGCGTCCAGTCATTTAAAGTTAATTCTTAATATTCTAGACCATGTTAAATTAATTTTAAAAATAAAGTTAATTGAGGACAAATAAAATTAAGTTTACTTATTTTCAAAATAAATTTTTTATTCCCCCAAACTTAATTTTTTAAGTGATTTTAAAAATATTTTTAGTATAAAATTTAGTAGGTGAAAGAGAACAGTAAATGCATGAAAATAAAAACTGCATGAAAATAAAAATGCATGAAAATAAAAACTAACTTGTAGAGGATTTCTGACTATGAAATTGGGCTCTGGAATATTGCAGATGCTAACTGTAACACTACATACAAGCTTTAAGGTATTAAATAAAATATAATATATTCTAAAGAACTTACTGAGCCTTAAAAACAGAAATACAAAAGTTGAAAAAACTAAACTGAAAATGCTAAACATGCAGAAAAAGTGAAAGTCTACAGTTACTATTACAGATTCAGTTCACAACACATCATGAAAGTTTTTACTACAACAAGTTTTCAAATAAAAGTACATCACACTACAAATACAAACAACAAACAAACATCAAAACAAATTACACTAGACTTATAAAACATTAATCTTCATCTCCTTCCTCATCATCAGTTTATTCTTCTTCATCATTATCATCATGAACAAGAGCATAGGGAGTTAAACTGGGGCGAGCGGGAAAGTCCACATTAGGTTCACCCCTAAGATGTCTTACCATAGCATTTTCAAAATCAATATCATGTTGAACTCTCGTCTGCTCATATGCTCATATCATCAATATAAGCATTTCTTGCTCCTATCTCTCCCAACTGAGTTTGAAAGATATTAATTATGTCTATTTGTTGAATCATGAGTTGGTCTATAATACCTTCAAGTGATGCAGATTGAGAAGTAGACGCCCTGCAACAGATGTAGAGGGCCTATCCCTTCTTCCACCTCTAGATTCAATAAATGATTCCACTCTCTGAATCATATGCCTCCCAATCAGATTTTTTGGCTATAATCTTTCTTCATTTCTATGAGATTCTACTCCTGATTGTTCACAAAGAGTGAAAATCAGGGCAGGGTATCCCAAACCTCTAGCTGTAGAACTACCAGCTATACTCCGAGTATGTTGAACTATAAGTGCACCAATATCTATTGCTTTCATGTTCTCAATGCAATAGTTTAGTACATCTCCATCTTTTATAACATCAACCAATTGATTTGTTGGCAACAGTCTGACAGAAATGAATTGGTGCCATACTTTTGACTGAATAGTCAACATGGAAGTGGGGTAGTTAACTATCCTGTTATTCTTAATCTTCCACTCCCCTCTTCTATTAGTCAAAAATGCAATCACTTCATCCAGTGATGAATCAGTCATCACATATGCAACATATTCATCAAAAAATATGTTTCTCAACCCATAAAAAGCATTGATCCTTTCAATAGTAAATTTGACCTGTTTACCTCTCACCAAGATGTGATCCTCATTAGTGAACCTCAAGTTTGCATAAAACTCTCGAACCATCGGGACAATTGCTGCGGTAGTGAAGTAGCGGAATCTTTCCTAGTTTCTGACAAGAATCAGTCTCTCGATCTCACCACCCTTGTTTACAAACGCGCGTTCTTGGATCATTCTTTTGTCTCCATTTGAGTATTGTAGCTATGCTGGGCTTTGAAACTAACAAATCTTTGTGGATCAAAATTTTTGGATGACCTTCCTCTCTTAACTCGGAGAGCCATTTGAAAATTCTATGAAAAATCCCAATAATTCCAAATAGACTGCTAAATCAATAATCTAACTCCTTATGCAAGATTATTTGGTAAGAAACTTTTCACCATGAGTTTTCGTCAAACTTTTTCATAAAAAAATCCCAAATTTTGGATCTCTCAAATCCATGGTGAAAATAAAAAATTTCTAAGTTAAAGTGAAGCTCTTACCAAGTGAAGATGAAATCTATAGTTTTAAGCCTCTGAATCCTTCTCTTTCGCCCACAATGTCATGCTCTAAATCAAGGTCTTAAGGTAGGAGATCACTTAAGCAGCAAAAATGGAGTTTGTCCGTGCGATTTAGTGGTTTTCTAGGCTATTTGGCATGTTCAGACCTTTGACGCATCATGTGTCAGAGCTTAAGTTCATCAGATTTTGGTTTCTATGGAAATCTACTTCGTACCAATTTATGTCAACCTCTATTTAACTCAAATAAACCTCTCTAAGAATAACTAAACATCACACTAACACCAAAATTTCACAAACAACACAAAACTCATATTTATATATAAAATCCATGCTATTACAAACTAACATTTTGCAGGCCAACAAACATCAAATTCAGTCTTCTAAAGCAAAACAACATCCTAACACTGAAATCTAAACATCAAAATTTAAAACATAAACATATATAGTGTTCAACAATAAAAAAGAAATACAATCCAACACAACAAAATAACTAAAACAAATAGTACTAAATAGAAGTTCCGTGCATAAATTAAGTTTAAAAATCTTCATTACTATCGTCTTCCTGGTTATCTCCCATAGATTGTTAGTGCACATACAAGTTGTAGAAGGGTCAAAATGGAAATTCATCAGTTGAATTTTCCTCCTAAATCTAAGAATGTTTCTTGAACATACATACCAACCCATCTTCAATACGCCCAATATGTTCAAAATGTTCCTTTAATATCAAATCCAGTTGATCCAGCATTTTAATAATATTACCAATCAGATGCATGAGATTCTGCACCTCTTTTTCAATCTTCTTGATCTTCTTCAAAAGTGCACTCGAATTGTAGTAGGGCTGAACAGGTGGTGAATTCTGAGATTCTTGATCCAACAACACATTCATATCATTTTCATCTCCCATTCTAATACAATTGCAATAGACTTCTGAATCCATCGGCTTCCAAGGAAGTAGCACTTTTTCCCAGCTTTCATAAGGTACTTGTAATTGACTGCATAGTAGGAAAATAATGGATGGATGTCCTAGTCCAGTTGCAGATCCATCGACAATCAAACCCAAAACAAATTTCATAATAATAGCTCCAACATCAATAGGTTTTCTAGTTTGAAAGCAGTAATTCAGAATAGCACTCTCCTTAGTTACCTTACTAATTTTCATGGTAGGCAATAATTTCAATGAAATGAAGAAGTGCCGGGCTTTTGAAACTGGATTTAAAAATGATGAAGGAAAACATACATTTCTATCATGTCTAGTCTCCCAATTCGTATCTTCATCTGTAAGGTAGTGGTAGAGTTCATTCATATTATCTCTCGTAGGGGTAAAATTTGCATAATGGCAGATATGCATATTCTCAATCATAAACATTTCATTTATTCTTGAAGGAGTAAACTGCACAAACTTTCCTTGCAAGTAGATCATTCCTTGGTTGATCCCATGAAGATTTGCATAAAATTATTTTACTACATGAACAACAATAATGACAGTTTTGTAGCAAAGTACTTCCTAGCGCCTCTGCACAACAGTCTCTTCCACTCGAGTATTCAGCGTCTTGAATCCTTGATTCACGAATCCCCTTTATTTAATAAGACTCTTCTTCACTAGAACTCGATCATGTAACTTTTGCGCATCAAAACTGATGAACTTTCTCCAGTTAAAAATTTTAAATATAGCAGAATTTTTAGAGAGGGAAGCCATAAGATTTGAAAAGTTGTGACTCTTCCCTCATTTTTCCTGATTAAAATATGTTTTGGAGTTGATTTTTAGGAGTTATATGGAGCATAAACTGCCAAAAACCACTTTTTGACATGTGTTAATCATTTTCGGTACCATGGCACATCATGCGACAAATCTGACGCATCATGTGCCAAATCTGGCGCATCATGCGCCAGCTTTCTGGAATTCAGATTGAGAATTTATTGACTAATCTAGATTGGCACATGATGCACTGAATTCCAAAATTATATTAATAAAATAGTACTTTACATTATAATCTTAAGAACTACTTACAGACATTTCCAACTTCCCTATGGGATCGATATCTAGGACTCCATTAGAGCCCTTTATTACTTGAGTGATACGTATACTTGCGTTATTTTTAAAAAAGGATTTGACAGTTTAAGGATTACTAAAAGATAAAACTAATTTTATTGAAGTTATTTTGTTGGGATTAATTTGCATATTTGTCATTGTATCTGCCGTGTATATTTTGTAATATTAAAAAATATTTATAAAATTAACTTACTAAATCTACCCGCATCAGTGCCCCTAACAAACATGCAAATTTTTTTTTTTTTGAATTCTTATTTTTCAAACAAACAAGCAATTACACACAAATATTAGCAATACCAATTCCCAAGTCTAGGTCTAACTGGTTCCACTAAAATTCTTTAAAGTAAACTATACCTTTGTTCCCCAACAACAATGCCAAAAATCTTAATGCGGCTTTAACTTAAGTATAAATGCACTTGCACTATGGGACCTACGCAAGTGTACGTATCCATTTTGTAATATAAGACTTTTGAGTCCAGGTAATCAAACACACATGGAACGAGGTGTTTAAGTTTTTGGAAAAGTTCTAGCCTGCTAAATGTGTTCTTTACTTTGAAGTTGAATTGGTTTAAAGTTGTGCTAACTAGTCCTATTGAATTACAAACTACTCTTAAAGGTTTACTCTTACTGAAATCCTACTTAATATGTCAAAATTGATGATAAACAAGTTAGAAAGCTACCTTCTCTTGGAATGATCTAAGTGGAGCGAAGAAAAATGAAAAATGAAAAATTGTAAATGAGGCTAGAGACAAATAGGAGAAATACTCTTATTTACCCTCACTAGATTGCATAAAGAATTTTTTTTAAATTGGTTTTAATTCCTTAAACCTCAATTTGAACCAATCAAAGAGTATTTCCCTAACATTTTCATCTCCTTATAATTTACTTGGTTCATACCGTATAGCTCAATGTGACTAAGGTAGTTGTTGTTCCATAGCTCTAATAAGTCATTAAGGGGTCACAACACATTTTAAATAATCACATGGCCAGAATGAAAAGTAAATGAAGACTTAAAGGTTACTCATCACATTAAGGATTTAAAAACAATTTTAAAAGCTTCCTTCATTCCTACACTTCCTACTTCATCACCACAAGGAAAAGGTAAAATGAATACTCAAAAAGCTTTTAGAAAACACCACAAAGCATCTTTGAAGACAAGTAAATCCTTTATAGATGTGTGTTTACAAAAATACAAGTACAAGAGTACATAATACTTAGCTTAATCCCTTTACAAAGTGCTGAGAATGCTTCCCCCAAGAATCTCTCAAATCCCTTTGCTTCTTTTTTGAACACTTATTTACAATTCAACTCTAAATCCTCACCAATGCTCTTCTAATCTATCCTTCTCCAAAGAACTAACCGAAAACTTGATAACTAACCAAAAACTTGAAAAAGCAAATGAAAAACACTCTAAAAGACTCCTTATTCACCAAAGAATACCTTTATCATGCTGAATAACTCCCCACATTGTGTAGAAGAACTACTAAAAACTGCCCAGACAATTTATGGAGCCTAGGCACGAGGCTCTCTATCTACCACTTTTGGTAGGGGTGCGTAGGAGCCAAAAAATCTAGCGCTAAGGTGCTAGGATAATGGCATCTTGGATCTCATTGTCTCGCGGTTAGACGCCAGCATCTCAGGTTCTCAAATGGGGACTCGTGTCTAGGCGCTCCAGAAATCTGGCGCTAAGGCGTTGGTCACCTATGTCCTCCACAGCTCCATGTCACCTTCACTTTTCACCATTTCTTATCCACTTTGCTCCAGTTCTAATATCTATTATACCTGCAAAAAAACATAAAAATACCTTTCTTTAAATTACAATTTCATTCATAAACATGTGCAAAACATAATGGAAATTAAGCATTCTTTTCTACACATCAAAATGCTAATGGGTGACTACATAATTTTGGGTATATACCATGCAAGGATTTGTTAGATATGCTAGATAGGGTTGTTTAGTTGAGTAGGTCAAGCCAAGTTGAGTTCATAGCTTGAGTAGCTATGTAATCAAAGTTGATGTTAAGCGTGTAGGACTGGTGGTTGAGTAAGTTAAATGAAGTATTTGACTTCATTTAGATGAGTGGTTGACTTATAGGGATACATTTCTTTTATAGATTGTCACATGGCCTTTATGCCATACAATTTTACTTAAGTTGTTGTCAAGTTACTTGTAGTTCATCATATCTCGACATCCTTTCTTAAAAACCTCTTCAAAATTCGTAAAACTGAATTTACTCATCCAATAACTGCCTCGGCGCTTAGGCATGACCTTCTCTATTTAACTGACGCTTAAGCGCTGGATCTGACACTTAGGCGCCAAAATACTTTTAGACATTTTTCACCTATTTGATCCACATTTGATCCTTTTTCACTCCTTTAAGCATTTTTCACCTTTTTACCTGTACCTGAAAGAAAAACACAAAAATACCTTCCATTAAAGCGCAATATCTCAAAAATAGGTATAAAAATGTGTCTAAAAGTACTATATATATTAGGCGTATCAGATACCGACTGTAACTCCAGAGCTCCCACTACTCCCTCACCTGAGGGCTAACATGCTTGCATTAGTTTCCAATCAACTGAACCAAATTGGGGACTTTAATTTGTCACCTTAAAATCTTCCAATTCTACATCCAATAAAGTATATTTCCCTATTTATTCTCATCCAATCCTATAGATGACATACTCTCCCATGAAATCAAATGTGATTCTCCCTTTGTTGTAGAAATCATATCCTCTTTTTAGAACATATGTTTCTCAACACATTTTAGAAATTCAATTGGCAAGATCGAAAAGTAAATAAAGATCGGACTTCAAATCATCACAAATTATTGACATTTAAAACCATAGGAAAAAAAATAATTCTTCACAAAATTATTTCTTCAAAGTAGAGAGAAGGATAAAGAAGACTACTCAGAATTCATGAGAAGGATACGATAAAACATGGACTTCATATAACTAGAATTCGGCTTAATAGGTGGTTACAACCACCATGGATGAAAATTATTATGAATGGATGCTTCTTTTAAGGAAATACATCGAATCAAGACACATTTTGAAGAGATACCAAGGCACCTTTTGAAGAATTATAAGAGAAGGAAGATTGTGAAACTACTAGGAAAGTTTTGAAAGTTCTAAAATTAGGGAGTTAGTTGGAGAGATTTTCACGCACCACATATTTATCCTTTTTATTTTAATTTTTATTGAGAGTGTTGTAAAATAAAAGAGATTCAAAAGAACTTCAAGTTTGGTGGAGGACTTGAGATAAGTTTTCATCTTTTATTTTAGACTACTTTTTGTTTTAATTGAGACTTGTTGTTGGTTTAACAATGATTTCTACTTTTAAACTAAAGTGTGGTTCTGTTTTCTCCATGGGTTCTGAGTAGTTTTCTTTATCTTTCTTCTTAAAATGATAAGTAATTAAGTGTTGGATGGAAGTTGTTTTAATGTTGGAAGAAGTTGTGATGATTTAAATCCATGTACTTCATTTACTTCTTGATTTGGCCAATCCAGATGCTAAAATTTGTTGTGAGAACATGTAGAAACCAGGCAAGTATTATCTCAGTCAATAATTCAAAAGAATCACATGAGGTTGTATGAATGAGAATGTAGTTCATATGATTGAGTGCAAATAAATAAAGAAATATTCATTGAAGGGTTTAGAGTTAAGAGGACTTTAAAGTGACAGGTTAAAGCCCCCGACTTGGTTTATTTTTTTAGGTTCTGTTACAAGATGTTAGCCCCCAGGTGGAGGGAATCGAGGGAACTCTAGAGTGAGAGCTAGTATCTTCCCTGCCTAACTGGTCTTCAGAACCATTCGAACTTTAAATTAGCCAATGTTCTTTATAGCATATCTAGTAAGGGTAAAGCATATTGTCAGCGCTATTTTTGGTGTAGGGTTTGCCCGTAAGAAGCTGTCGGTCATTGGATTTGAAATAGAGTTGCCCGCTTCGGAAGGACGTTTTAAAAAATTTTAGTTTTGAAAAAGATGAAGTTAAACTGACCCCATAGTTTTCATAGTTTAGATGAAAGAGCGCTTTACCTCAAATTCTGTATCTATCCCGAAGGATGAACACAAGAGTTGAGGGTGAGGCTCTATCAAATAAACTAAAGAAAGTTATGACATCCATTTGGTCTGTGAAACCAATGTATTGGCCGACAAGTTCCCCTATTTAATATAAGGAATTAAATAGGGTTTATAT
>NW_018228841.1:150736-151715 GCF_001263595.1 Phalaenopsis equestris
TTTGATTATGTTGATTTTTCTAATCCTCTTTATCAAGTTTTAACTAAGTCCTTTAGACCTAAGTAAGTATGAATGTATTAATTTTGAAAATATTTAAAACTTTAAGTGGTTATTATCAAGATCATTTTAAATATCATTTTAGGGGTGTGAAATCATTAATTTCCAAAGTCATGCCCCTAAATAAAAAAATTGATGAAATTTCCAAAATTTTGATAATTATGGGAATTATTCATTTATCTTATAATTTGGCAAAGTGAAATGAGTTTCTACCAATTAAGCCAATTTTTTATTGCAAATCATCAAATGAGTTAATTAATATCAGAAATTACCCATTTCCCATTTGGATTAAGCCTAAATGTTCATTAAGGCCAAAATATCCAAAATTACAATTTTGCCCCCCAGGGTCCAAACTTTCATAATTTGTCAAATTTATGTCAAATAACTGAAATTTTTATGTAACCTTACTGATAAGTCAATTAAGACATCAGAGGAGAAAATGTGGATTTTCAAAATTTAATTTGATTTATATAATTATTTTTATACGAAAATGTGCATTTTCAAGGAAAATTCCAAAAGATAATCAAGACAATTCCTAATCACTTGAAATTTTTATTTGGGCTAGCCCTAGTCCAGAAAGTCATTTTTCCAAAATTTCATAATTTTATGAATTTTTTGTGATTTACTAAAATTGATTAAAGTTTTGGGGACTTTAATAAAAATAAAATATTTTAAGTGTTGAAAAATATGTTTTGTATTTTTGGAAAATCTCTCTAAGGTCAGGAAAACCAGAAAAATTTATTTTGTATTTTTCTGATTTTTATTTGATTTTTTAGAATTATTTTGGTGAAAATTCTATTTTTAAGCCTTAAAAATCATTTCAAGGTTTAAAAATAGATATCTTTATTTTTAGACCTTAGAAAAATATTCCAATGATTCCTAAGTGTTTAGGAAATAATTTGGAACATTTTCATGAGTTTAA
>NW_018228841.1:153865-158108 GCF_001263595.1 Phalaenopsis equestris
CCATGAGATAAATATCAAGCTTAACCATGGGTTGGTGGCTGGCTTTAAACTCAACTCTAGAGTCTAGGATGAGTTAAGGTAAGGCTCATTTGACCATACCAAGCTCAATTGGTTTGGATTTGGCCATAAGTCCAAGAAGGTGCATATGAATAAATCTTGTGTTTGGACTAGCTTATACATGTCAATTGACCTAATTAAATATGTCATTTGGTGTAAGAGACCATGAGGAACAACTTTCATGAAGTGTGAAAGTCATTTTGAGGTCAATTGGTTAATCAATTTGGTGGATTTTTTATTAAAAATGACCTCACAAAGGATTTTCAAGAAAAAATGGATGCCAATTTGATGTTTAGGGCATTCAATTGTTAAGATTTGTGGTGCTAGCCAATATTGGGGCTAATTTGGGGTTTTGGTCAAAGATGGTCAAATTGACCAAATTGGACCATGGTGTAGTTGGACAAAATGAAATTGGGAATATTTTGGATTGATTGAGATTTTTTTGGGAATTTTTTGAATTTTTGGATTTTTGGGCCATGGAGGGGCATTTTGGTAATTTGACCATTTTTGGAAATTTTTGTCAGTTTTGGCATATTTGGATGTATTCAAAATGTTTGGAATGATTTTTGATCAGTTTTGGGTATTTTGGCAAAATTTGGGAATTTTGGCCAAATTTGGGTATTTCAAGTGTAATTGGATAGAGAACCATTTTGAATGAGTCATGGACCAATGAAATCTCCATTTTGGGTCCCCATGTATTGGTCTTAGCCAAGGTATTATGAGGTTATTGTGAGGGTATGGTGTATCTTAGCTCCAAATCAACACCCAGGGTCAATCCTAAGGCCAAGTAGCCCTATAGGAACTTTCCTTGAGTTCCCTCGTAATGATCTTACCTACTAAGTGCTAGAGGTTAGGATCAATATGTTGAACTTCAAGTTGAGCAAAGAGAAGAGTTTTGAGTTTCTAATGGTGAGAGTATCTTTTCTAGTTTTCTAAGACTAGTTAGTAGGAAAGTCCTATGGCTAGACCTAGGCTACTAAAGAAATTTCTAGACCTCAACCAAAAGTGAGGTCAACACATATTATTGCTTCTATTTGGCACAACACAATATGCATACTTTCACAATAGAATTCTTATATATTACTGATTCATGATAAGGAGAAAGATATTTTCATATTTAGTTCTTTTCTTCTACAAAAACTCAAGTTATCTTTTTAAGTTTATTTTGTTTTTGTCAAAATATTAAAATTACCAAAAATATTAAAACTTTCTTTACTGAGGAAACGTCTTTAGTTTAAATAATTATTTTTTTAAAAATAGAAAGTTTTCCAAAAAGTGCATATTGCATATCTTCCATGTGGGTTCGATATTCAGGTCTTAATCAAAAAGTCCTATATTACTTGATAACAATACGTATGCTTGTGTACTATCCCAATATATATAAATTAAATGTTAAATTCTTATTTTTCTTCAAGATCAAGTTTTTGGTTTTGTTATGAAATAAGGAAATATAAGTGAAAAATATAATCAGAATTATTGTTATACTGTTGTATATAGGGATAAAGTTTTTGGCGCCGTTGCCGGGGAAGTGAAGTAAAAATTATAAAGAATCTATAGATTTAAAAGCAAATTTTTATTTTTAGAAAGTCTTATTTAAACTTTAAGTTATTGTATTTTATTTTGTGTGTGATTAGTTTTATTTTAGTTTATGTTTGTATATGTGTAGTTCATGTTCTGAAGGACCAGTGCCCTACGATTCTGAATTAGAAAGAACTGTTAAGAAAATCAGAAAACGTTAGAAAAATCAGAAAAAAAATTAAAAATCTTGAACAATCTAAAAAATTACAGAAATGGCAAACCAAAATGATCAAAATGCTGAAATTCATCAAGAGTTTAGGCCTTTAAGAGATTATGCCAACCCTACTGTAAATGAACTCCATTGTAGTATTCAAAAACCTAATGTAGTGGCTAATTCATTTGAGCTTAAACCTGCTATTATCCAAATGGTATCAAATAATCAGTTTGGGGGATCACCAATTGAAGGTCCAAATTTACATCTTACTAATTTTCTAAAATTGTGTGTTGCATTTAAATACGATGGTGTTTCAGATGATGGCATATGACTTAGGTTATTTTATTTTTCACTGAGGGATAAAGCTAACATGTGTTTAAATTTTTTAGCACCTAGATTTACCAGAACTTGGGGTGATTTAGCATAAAATTTTCTTACTAAATATTTTCCATCATAAATAACTGCGAAGCATAGAAATGATATTACATCTTTTAATCAGTTTGAAGGGGAATCTATTTATGAAGGGGAATCTATTTATAATGGATTAGTTGGATCTTTAGATCAATTATCGTTGCCGCTACTGGTGGTTCATTGATGTCAAAATTATTTCATGACTCTTATGCTTTAATTGAAGAAATAGATACCAATAAATTTCAATGGACTTTTGAGAGGGTGAAATCCTAAGAAAGTAGTCAATATTTATGAATCTGATGCATTTACTTTGTTAGCAAATGAAGTTGCTGCAATTTTAAGGAAGTTAGACCAATATGGAATGAATTTTTCTCAACTAATTTCCATGATTGAAGAGAGTTCATTAGGCCAAATAGTAGATTCTCAAGCATCATTTGAAACTTTGAATGCCATAAATAACAAGCAGAATAACTCATATTCAAATTATTATAACCCAAGTTGGAAAAACCATCCCAACTTTAACTGGAATAATAATTCGAGTGGTAATAATCAACAATGGGGGAACAACCAAGTAAACCCATTGGGAAACTGGAACAATCAAGGGAATAATAATTATATATCCACTTATCCTCCATGTTTCAATAGTAATACACAATTTAAGGAGAAGAAGTTATCTATAGAAGAAGCGGTGTTACAAATGGGAAATTAATTACAAAGTCAAGGAGCTAAAATTAGAAATATTGAGAATCAACTTTGACAAATAGCAAATTCATTAAGTAATAGATCCCAAGGAACACTTTCTAGTAATACTGAATCAAATCCAAAAGACCAGAATAAAGAGCAAGTAAAAGCCATTCAACATAGAAGCATAAGAGAGTTGGAAGGTAGGGTTCAAAAAGAAATTGAAGTAGAGAGAGAAGAAATTGAAGAATCAAAAGAGGACACTCCAAAAGATTCTGAAAGACATATTTCTCCACTAAAATTGATTTGAAAAAATCACCACCTCCATTTCCTCCAAGACTTCATCAGTAGAAGTTGGATAAGCAGTTTTAAAAATTTTTGGAAATATTTAAGAAGCTTAAAATTAATATTCCATTTGCTGAAGCCTTAGAACAAATGCCAAGCTATGTAAAGTTTATGAAGGATATTCTCACCAGGAAAAGGAATTTAGAAGATAATGAGATTGTTGCACTTAGTGAGAGTGCCGTGCGATAATTCAGAAGAAGCTTCTTGAAAAGCTTAAAGATCTTGGTAGCTTTACAATTCTCATTCCATGTGCAATAGAAGTCAGATATTATGGGAAAGCTTTATGTGATTTAGATGCAAGCATTAACCTTATGTCATTATCAATATTCAAAAGATTTAATTAGGAGAAATAACCCCTACTACTATAACTCTACAGTTAGCAGATCGTTTGATAACATACCTCAAAGGAGTTATAGAAGATGTCCTAGTGAAAGTGGATCAATTTATCTTTCCTGTTGATTTCATTATGCTAGATATGGAGAAAGATAAAGAGATACCTATCATTTTGGGGAGAATTTTCCTAGCCATAATGATAGATGTGAGTAATGATAGATGTGCAAAAAGGGGAATTAACAATTTGCGTCAATGATCAAACTTTTACTTTCAATATTTCAAGATCAATGAGATATCCTGCAAAAGGTAAATTTGATGAATGTTACAGGATGGATGTTATAAGATATCTAAGTGAATGCCATTTCAAAACAACTTATGAAGAAAAATCTGAAGAAAAAGATTTGGAACATAAGCAAGAAGAGGAATTAGATTTATGTGAAGGGCTTTTTAAGGAAGATTCAAACTATGTTCGAGAAAGTTTTGAAATTTTTGGACACGATAGACAAAGATAAATCATTTTGTCCATCAAATGAAGAACCTCTAGAAATTGAGTTGAAGTTACTTCCTGAACATTTAAAATATGTCTTTTAAGGAGATTCCTCTACTTTACCAGTTATAATTTCCTCAAAATTAATGATGGAAGAAGAAGAAAGGTTGATGAAAATTTTGAAAAATTTTAAGAAA
>NW_018228841.1:158270-164350 GCF_001263595.1 Phalaenopsis equestris
TGTTAAGAAAGAAATTTTAAAGTGGTTAGATGCTGGAATTATCTACCTTATTTCAGATAGTGCATGGGTTAGTCCAATTCACTGCATTCCTAAGAAAGGAGGAGTAACTGTAATTGTGAATGAATATAATGAATTAATACTTATTAGACAAGTTACAGGGTGGCAAATATGCATTGATTATAGAAAATTAAATCTTGTCATTAAGAAAATTCATTTTCCATTACTCTTTCTAGATCAAATGCTGGATAGACTAGTTGGGCATAAATACTTTTATTTTCTTGATGGATAAACTGGCTATCTCCAAATAAAATATCTCCTGAGGATCAAGAGAAAACAATTTTTACCAGTCCTTATGGTACTTTTTCTTTTAGAAGTCTTTTAGAATTTTTCTTTTAGAAGGATGCCCTTTGGTTTATGTAATGCCCCTACTACATTTCAAAAATGTATGATGCAATTTTTTTTTGATTTAATTGAATTAGGGATTGAAGTATTCATGGATGATTTTTTAGTATTTGGAACTTCATTTGACTCATTTTTAGAACATTTATCTAAAGTTCTTAAGCACTGTGAAGAAACAAATTGAGTCCTTAATTGGGAAAAATGCCAATTTATGGTAGCAGGAGGATTGTATTAGGTCATCAAATACCAGAAAATGGTATGGAAGTAGATCCTGCTAAAATTTAATTGACCACTAATTTACCTTATCCAACAAATGTAAGGGAAATTAAGAGTTTTTTAGGACATGCTGGATTCTATAGACGATATATTAAAGACTTTTCAACGATTGTTAAGCCTTTATGTCATTACTGGAGAAAGATGTAATTTTTAACTTTAATGAGGAATGCCTAAAAGCTTTTAAATTATTAAAAGAAAAATTAATCACAGCACCAATTATAGTTTCACCAAACTGGGAAAAACCTTTTGAATTAATGTGTGATGCTAGTGATTATGCTATTGGAGCTGTTTTAGGAAAAGGATATGATAAAATTTTTAAAGTTATTTACTATGCTAGTGAAACTCTTAATGAAATTCAATTTAATTATATAACAACTGAAAAAGAGTGTAATTGAAAAAGAGTTATTAGCGATAATATATGTTTTTGATAAATTTAGATCATATTTAATTGGAACTCATTGTGTAGTACATACAGATCAATCTGATATTAATTACTTAATGAAAAGGAATGATGCTAAACCTAGACTTATAAGATGGATTCTTCTTTTGTAAGGATTTGATTTTGAAATAGTAGATCGAAAGAGGACTGAAAATCAAATTGCTGATCATTTGTCCAAGCTGGAGTTAGAAAAACCACTCTATTTTGAAAAAAGAAATTAATGAACATTTTCCAGATGAAAAATTTTTCACTATTAATGAGTGGCGTGCTCCGTGGTATGCCGACATTGTAAACCTTATTGTTAGCAATATTATACACTATGGAATGACATACCAACAAAAGAGAAATTTTTTTTTCTGAAGCTAAGACTTATTTTTGGGATCACCAATTTTTATATAAATAAGGAAAGGATCTAATTATTTGAAGATGTGTACCATTAGAAGAAACTTATGAAATTATCCAAAAATGTCATAATTCTAATTTTAGGGGAAATTTTGGTGTTGATAAAACAACATACAAAATTTTACAATCTGGATTTTATTGGCCTACAATTTTTAGAGATGTTAATTAATGCTTATATCAAAACTTGTGATATATATCAACGAGTAGGCAATATTTCTAGAAGAAATGAGATGCCCCTCAATTATATTCTAGAAGTGGAAATATTAGATGTTTGGGGATTAGATTTCATATGACCATTTCTACCATCTTTCAGAAATTTATATATTCTGTTAGCAGTGGACTATGTATCCAAATGGATAGAAGCTATTGCTTTACCTCGATGTGATGCTCAAATTGTTGCAAAATTTTTGAAAACGAACATATTTTGTAGATTTGGGATGTCGAGAGTTATCATTACTGATGGGGTTTCAGAAATGCCATAATGGAGAAGTTATTAAAGAAATATCATATAAATAAGAAGATTACTATTGCTTATCATCCTCAGATAAGTAGTTTAGCTGAATTATCCAATTGGGAAATTAAAAGAATTATGGAAAAATCTGTGAATCCAATAAAAATGGATTGTTCAGTCAAACTTGACTATGCTTTGTGGGCTTATAAGATTGCATATAGAACTCTTATAGGAATGTCCCCATATATGCTAATATTTGAGAAAGCTTGTCACTTACCGGTTGAACTTGAGCATAAAGCATATTGGGTGATTAAAGAGTTCAATTATAATTTGAAAGATGCTGGCGAGAAAAGATTATTGCAGTAGATCTTATGAGAGTGCCAAGATTTATAAAGAAAAGATAAAGACGTGGCATGATCAAAGGACTCTTACTAAAAATTTTTAGCTAGGACAACAAGTTTAAGATTATTTCCAGAAAACTTAAGTCCAGGTGGATGGGCCCAATTTGTTGTGTAAAAGTTTATCCTTATGGAGCTATGAATATCAAAGATCCTAAAACTGATCCTAAAGAAAATATTTAAAATTAATGGACATAGACTGAAACCTTGTTTTATAGGGGATCAACATAAATTTAAAGATGAAATGATGTTGGGTCAACCAGTATAAGCACTGGTTACGTTGGGCTGATGACGTAAAACCAAGTGCTTTGTGAGATGCAACCCATAGTTATCAGAGTGTTTTTATTTTGATTGTTGTTTTATGTGTGATTAAGAAAATTGAGGTAATAATTTTGAAACTATTATGTGTTAGAAAATATTTTATGATGTTATTTAGCGACCAAGACATGTTAGAATGAGAATTTGGATGTTAAGTTGACTAGTGAAAAAATGTGCACTAGCGCTTAAGCGCCAGATTCGACGCTTAAGCGCGACAGTTTAAACACATATACAAAATTAATATTCTACCGCCAATTAGTTTGTAAAATAATGCCAAGGCAGTTTCTAAACGTGTCTAGGAGTTATTTGAAGGATTTGGGACTATAAATAGAAGAGTTTTGTGAAGGAATTTCATCCCAGATCATTTCTAGCCCTAAAAGTCTAAGAGAAAGTGAGATTTAGAGAAAATGTCTTCATGGGAGATGGATTTGAAGAAGAAGGAAGAAATCATGAGGAAGAGTTTAATTAGTCAAAATGCACAAGAGATGTATAAGGGTTTCTTAGCCGTTAGTATTGAAGGGATATCAGAGAAGATCAACAAAATTGAGAATACTATGACTTTATTGGAGATTAAGGCACTTGAGTTGCATGCACTTCTAGAGCATATTGGATGGCAAGTGAAGATGAAATTTAGCCACACAAGTTACATAGAGGAAGCAGATAAGGCGATGTTCATAAAGTAGAAGTGGATTGAAGAAGATAGTATTAGAGCTCGTCTCCACCGTCCGTTTTATCAACTCTATATTCATGGAGAGACTAATGAAAGACAAGAATTTGTATCTTTGAATGAAGAATGAAATTAATTTTCGTTTTAGAATCTGTGTGTTAGAAGTTGTTGTTTTCAAGAGGTTTAGTGTTTAAGTCTTGTTTTTTGTATTTATGACTTCTTATATGTGTTTAATTGTGAAATGATTGTTGTGTATTTGTATTTAGGAAAATTTTCTCATCGAAGACTATTTGGAGTGATAATTAAGTGTTTAAAGGTATTTTTACTTGTTTGTGAATTAATACAAGTTTGTTTGTGTGAAAATTTGAGAGAGAGGGGAGTTATAGGAAGTTGAAAATAGTCATTTAAGTGCTATGAAACCATTTTAGAGTGGTTTACTTAGGCAAATAGTGCATTTTACTTTAATTTAAAATTTTTGAAAATCATGCATTGGCGCATAAGAGCCACATCTCGCGCTTAAGCGCGAGCCAACCTGAGAGGCAAGCGCCCAGGCACCCCAAGCGCCTAAGCACCATTTACCTGCGCTTAAGCGCCGGTTCACGAAAACTAGTTCGCCAACGAATAAAAGTGAAATTTCAGCCCAAAAATCACCATTTTTAACGCCACCGTCAACTTCAACCTCTCGAGTTCGCAATTTTTGAGAGCTAGGGCACATCTAAAGTGAAGATTTCTTGGTGGAATTAAGTGAAATTTGCTAGATCAAAGTTCCTTGAGGTAAGAGCTTTACTTCCATGCTAAAAATTTGGATTTTCACTACGTATTTTGAGCACATTTGGAGAAATTCAAAACTTCACTATTCATGGTGAACTTCACTATTCATGGTGAAAAAATTCATGGTGAAAAATGAGAAAAAATCTATGGAAATTGCATGAGAAGTGTAGTTTATATTTTGGAAGTTTGGTTTAGTAATTTAGAGTTGATTTTTAAAGTTATTTGTGGAATTTATAAAAATTGTAGAATGACACCAAGAATGAAGAGGAGCAAAGGAAAGAGCCCTTTCGATTCATGTAAATTTGTTAGTTTGAAGGCTCAAGATCAGTACAGTAATGCATTGCAATCACGAAAATTGATTCAGGAGCGGTGTTTTTGGAATCCAGGAGGAGGTGTAAAGGGGAGACGTAAAGGATTTGATCATTCACCGATAGTGGGAATGATTCTGTTGTTTCTCTGGTGATTATTTCTATTGTTAGGGAGTTCTATGCAAACCTCCCTGAGGCTGAAGAAAATAGAGTCATGGTTGGAGGAAAGTTGGTACCTTTTTCACCGGAGGTAATCAACTTGTTTTATCATCTGCCACCTAATACATTTTGTTCTTATGCAAATTATAGTCCAACTAAAGCAGAGTTAGACGAGATTATTTCTTACTTGACTGTTGGAAGAGGACTTTGGAAGATCAATAATGAGAGGAATAATGAGAATCAATAATGAGAGGAGACTCAACTTCCCAACTTTAAAGTTATGTGCACCTTCAAAGGCCTGACACTATTTTATTTCTGTTGTCTGCTACCAATAAATGATCTCAGTGAAGTGACCAGAGAGAGAGCAACATTAAATTATTATATCCAATAAGGAAAGCTCATCAAGATAGGATCAATAATTTATCAGACTATCATTGTTCTGTCACTGTCGTTACTACTACATGTCTGGGATTTGCTTCCTTGATCTTTTCTTTGTGTGAGCAGACTGGAGTTAAATATGATAGCTAAGAGGAAGTGTTGTTACTTCTAAAGCCCATCACTAAGGTGAATGTGAAGACTTATTCTGAGCATTCTATTTTTGGCTGGAGAGGAGAATTTTCTAGGAGTTATGTAATAGAAACATCTGCTGCTTCTTCATCTAGAACATCTACCTCACGTGCTTCTACATCTAGAGGTGAGTCTACTGAGGCTCAAGATCAATTATTACAGAGAATGATGGATCATATTAACTTTACTGCTGATAAATTTCAAAATTTAGAGCGTTTTACAGAGCATACTGATAGGTATAATTGGAGAAAGAGTGATTATGAAGAGAAATTCCACTCATCTCTAAAGAAACTAATTAGGGGTGACCCAGGAGTGCAATTTCATTCATATCCTCAATATCTTGATTATGAGTCTACAGAAAAGTGGTGTAGTGAACGACTTTTTGTAAATCGACAAATACAATAATTTGATGGCGCTACTAGAAGATTTAATTTCCAGCAACGACGTCCAAAGACTTGATCACGACTTTATAGATGGGTCTAATTTGTAATTTGATTAAGATGATTAAGATGTATAAATATAACATTCAATAATGTTAAATTTGAATTTGTTAACGCAAGTATACGTATCACTCAGGTAATATAGGGCTCTAATGGATTCCTAGATATCGATCCCACAGGGAGTAGTTTAGAATTACGGACTAAGACCTTAAAAAAGCAAGAATTTAATCACAACAATGATGTTCAATTTGCTTATCTGTCACTAATAGGCAATTGAAATAAATAAATAATTCTAATAATTAATTAATAACTAATGATATAAAGTAGGGTTTAATTGTGATATTCAATATATAAGAAAGCATCCTTCTCCTTGTCAAGAAATTATAGTGAATGGATAAAATGAATTAGTTCAATTTATATTGTGCCAAATAGGAGCACACCTATTCTTTACCCTTTGGTCTAGGCATAAAAAACATTGACTAATC
>NW_018228841.1:164901-166115 GCF_001263595.1 Phalaenopsis equestris
TTTACAGCATACAGAATTCCTCTTCGAAGTAGCAAGGATGAAGAAATCTCTCACTTTCCCTCCACTCTTACAATCTCTCAAATAATTCCTCACAATTTAGACTCTCTACACTTGTTTCACACTTCCAGGATCCCTTCCGCTTCCTTCTCCTCCTTCATTTTTTTTTGCCAAAATAGTCTTTTAAAGTTGTGGATGAGCTTTTCCAAGAGTTGTCTAAGCATTCCTTTAAAATTTGGCCTTATCCAAAGCCTGATTGGGCATAAACATCGATCTCGTCATCTGCGGCCTCGAGGGCGCCGTCGGCGGGCTTCTGAAGAATTTTGTCCTGTAGTCTCGGGGAAAAACCCCCCGGGAAAAACTCGCCGTCGGCGGGGTCAAGGGCGCCGTCGGCGGCCTAGTTCAAATCTTCACATTTTTGTCCTTTTCGCTCCAAATTCACTCCTTTTTGTATCTTTTTGCTCCAATGACCCTAATTCATCATTCCTGCAACAAAACATCAGAAAAACCTTTATTTAAAATGCAATTTCATTAAAATCAGTATAAAATAGGTATGAAAATCTCAACATATTTTCCTTTGGTCAAAATCCCTCAAACTTAACTATTAATTTCCTCAAGCAATTTTAGTACTATATAAAAATTATGATCTACTACAGTAAAGTTTTAATTTAGAAATACTATAAGTTTGATTTAAATAAATATCATAGTGAGATTTTCAGAAAAAAATTCAAGTAATTGAATTAACTCTGTAGCCACCAGATTATCTAGTCATCGAGTTTTAAGAGTTCTAGTCTTCTATTTATTTTAAGAATGACTATATATTGTAATATTAATTCACTTAGAATATCTAGAAGACTAGAACTTCATGAGAACTCTACTAGTAAAAGACTTATTCCATAAATATAAGTTCAGGAATGTATTTAAGTTTTCCCTTTAGGTAGGTCCAGTGAAACCAATTTTTGATTAGGCATCTCCTCAAGCTTCTCCTCACTTATATATATATATATATATATATTCTTTTCTTTTCTCTTTTTCATTTGGATTGCTTTCAATCCTATATATTTTTCTTTTCTTTCAGGGATTGCTGTCTTTTTTCCTTTTTCAAGTGAAGATTACTATATCTGGATAGGCTTTACTGATTTTGAACTTCACTTTTCTTTCCTTAAATTTGAACTCAAAGTATTCCTTTACCTTATAGATATTTCATAGTTTTTACA
>NW_018228841.1:166418-167899 GCF_001263595.1 Phalaenopsis equestris
GAAAAACCTTTTGAATTAATGTGTGATGCTAGTGATTATGCTATAGGAGTTGTTTTACGACAAAGATATGATAAAGTTTTCAATGTTATTTACTATACTAGTAAAACTATTAATGAAACTCCAATTAATTATACAACAACTGAAAAAGAGTTATTAATAATAGTATATGCCTTTGATAAATTTAGATCATATTTGATTGGAACTCATTGTACAGTTCATACAGATCATTCTGCTATTAAGTACTTAATGAAAAAGAAGAATACTAAACCGAGACTTATTAGATGGATTCTTCTTTTATAAGAATTTGATTTTGAAATAGTATATCGGAAGGGAACTGAAAATTAACTTACTGATCATTTGTCCGGGCTTGAATTAGAAAAACACTCTATTTTGAAAAAGAAAATTAATGAACTTTTTTCAGATGAAAAATTGTTCACTATTAATGAGTGGTGTGTTCCATGGTATGTCGACATTGTCAACTTTATTATTAGTGATATTATACCCTATGGAATGACATATCAACAAAAGATGAAATTTATTTATGAAGCTAAGACTTATTTTTAGGATGACCCATTTTTATATAAACAAGGAAAGGATATGATTACTCAAAGAAGTGTACCAGTAGAAGAAACTTATGAGATTATCCAAAAATGTCATAATTCTAATTTTGGGGGAAATTTAAGTGTTGATAAAACAACATACAAAATTTTACAATCTGGATTTTGTAGGCCTATAATTTTTAGAGATGTTAATGCTTATATCAAAACTTGGGATAGATGTCAAAGAGTAGGCAATAATTCTAGAAGAAATGAGATGCCCCTCAATTATATGCTAGAAGTTGAAATATTTGATGTTTGGGGATTAGATTTCATGGGACCATTTATACCATCTTTCAAAAATTTATATATTATGTTAGCAGTGGACTATTATTCAAATTGATAGAAGTTGTTGCTTTACCTCGATGTGATGCTTGAAGTGTTGCAAAATTTTTGAAAACAAAAATATTTTGTAGATTTGAGATGTCGAGAGTTATCATTAATGATGGGGGAAGTCATTTCAGAAATGCCATTATGGATAAGTTATTAAAGAAATATCATATAAATCATAGGATTGCTACTGCTTATCATCCTCAGATAAGTGATTTGGCTAAATTATCCAATCAAGAAATTAAAGAAATATGGAAAAATCTATGAATCCAACAAAAATGGATTGGTCATTCAAACTTGACTATTCTTTGTGGGCTTATCGAACTGTATATAGAACTCATATATGAATGTCCTCATATAGGCTAATATTTGGAAAAGGTTGTCACTTACTAGTTGAACTTGAGAATAAAGCATAATAAAGCATATTGGGATATTAAAGAGTTCAATTTTAATTTAAAAGATACTGGTGAGAAAACATTGTTACAATTAAATGAGCTTGAAGAGATAAGGAATGAATCTTATGAGAGTGCTAAGATTTATAAGGAAAAGATGAAA
>NW_018228841.1:168083-171684 GCF_001263595.1 Phalaenopsis equestris
TGAGAAAATTTTTAAAGTGAATGGACATAGATTGAAACCTTATTATATAGGGGATTGACATAAATATAATGATGGATTGATGTTGGGTCAACCAGAATGAGCACCGGTTACGTCGGGCTAACGACGTAAAACCAAACACTTTGTGGGAGGCAACCCATAGTTATCAGTGTGTTTTTATTTTGATTGTTGTTTTGAGTCTGATTAAGAAATTTTGGGTAGTATTTTTGAGTTTATTATGTGCTAGTAATGATTTTAAGACTTTATTTAGTAACCTAGACATGTTAGAATGAGAATTTGGATGTTAAGTTGACTGGTGCAAAAATATGCATTGGCGCTTATGCGCGGCAGTTTAATCACACCTGCAAATTTCAATTTCTAGAAGGTATAACTGCAATTTAGTTGGAATAAGTGTGTCTTGGCAGTTTCTAGGTATTGACGGGATATCGGAGAATATCAACAAGATGGAGAATACTATATCTATATTAGAGTTTAAGGTGCTTGAATTGCATGCTCATATAGAACATATTGGGTGGCAACTTAAGATGCAATTCAACCATACCAGTTACGTAGAGGAAGCAGATAAGGTGATGTTCATTAAGCAAAAATGGATCGAAGATGATAGTATTGGAGCTCGTCACCACCGTCTGTTTTATCAACTCTATATTCCTGGAGAGACTACTGAAAGACAAGAATTCGTTCCTCCTAATGAAGAGTGGCATTAAGTTATGCGTTAGGAATTGTGTGTTTGGAGTCATGTTTTTAAGTATGCTAGTGTTTATGTCTTGTGTTTAGTGTTTGTGTCACTTATGTCTTTAATTGTAAATGTGTGTTAAGTGTTTTGTACCTAAGGAAATTTTATCATCCAAGACTATTTGGAGAGAGAACTAAGTGTTAAATGTGTTTGTACTTGTTTGTGAAATAATGTAAGTTTGTTTTTATAAAAATTTGTGTTATTTTTAGCCTCGAATTGAATTAATTATTAAAGAGAATTTTGAGATAGAGGAGAGTATAGGAAGTAAAAATAGTCATTTAAGTGCTATGAGACCATTTAAGGGTGGTAACGTAGGCTAATAGTGCATTTTACTTATAATTAAAAATTTTGAAAAATGTGCACTGGCGCCAAAGCGCCACATCTCACGCTTAAGCGCGAGCCAACCCGAGAGGCAGGTGCCTAAGAACACCTTAAGTGCCACTTACCCGCGCTCAAGCGTCGGTTCATGAAAACCAGTTCACGAATGGTTAAAAGTGAATTTTAAGCCCAAAAATACCATTTTTTTACACATCCTATCGTCTTCCCCAACTCAAAATCGCGATTTTAAGGGCTAGGGGAAGTGGAAAATGAAGATTTCTTGGTGGAATCTAGTGAGATTTGCTAGATCCAAGTTCCTTAAGGTAAGAGCTTTACTTCTATGCAAAAATTTTGGATTTTAACCATATATTTTGAGCACATTTGGAATATTTTAAGTTAACCATATATTTTGAGCACATTTGGAAGATTTAAAAAATTTACTATTCATGGTGAAAGTGAAGAAAAATCTATGAAATTTTCTTGGAAAGTTTAGTTAGTGCTTTTGTAAGTTTAGTTTAGTGATTTAAACTTGATTTTTAAACTTATTTTTGGAATTTATCAAATTTGTAGAATGACTCCAAGAATGAAAAGGAGTAAAGGAGTAGAGGAAAGAGCCCATTAATGAAAAGGAGTAGAGGAAAGAGCCCATTTGATTTTAGCAAGTTTGTCAGATCGAAAGCTCAGGTTGATTAGTGACACTCTGCAGTCATGAAAATTATTTCAAGAGCGATGTTTCAAGAGTCCGGGTGGAGAGGTAGAAGATCTGATAGTCCGCCGACAGTGAGAACAACTCTGTTGTTTCTCTGTCATCACAGTGATTTTTATTGTGAGGGAGTTTTACGCAAATCTCCTAGAGGCTGAAGATGATCTTATTATGGTTAGATGAAAGTTGGTAGCTTTTACTCCAGAGGTAATCAACTTGTTTTACCATTTACCACTGAGACTTCATGTTTTTATGCAAAATATAGTCCTACTGAGGCAGAGTTAGATAAGATCATTTCATATTTGACTATTGGGAGAGGACTTTGGAAGATAACCAATGAGAGGAGAGTAAATTTCCCAACTTCAAAGTTATGTGCACCTTCGAAGGCCTGACACTATTTCATTTATGCTCATCGGCTTTCGACCAATCATCTCAGTGAAGTTACCAGAGAGAGAGCAACGTTGAACTATTGTATTCAGGAGGGAAAGCCCATCAACATAGGGGCTTTGATCTATCACACTATCATTAGTTCAACTACTGTTGCTACTACTGCAGTTATGGGATTTTCTTCCTTAATATTTTCATTATGTGAGCAAGCTGGAGTGAATTATGATAGTTGAGAGGAAGTTCTATTACCTGTAAAGCCCATTACAAAGGTGAATGTGAAGACTTATTCTGAGCATTCAATTTTTGGCTGGAGAGGAGGATTTTCCAAAAGTTATGGATTAGAAACGTCAGCTACATCTACCTCTGCTGCATCTTCATCATGACCATGTACTTCTCGTGTTTCTACATCTAAAGGTGATACCAAGACTCAGGATGAGTTATTACAGAAGATGATGGACAAAATCAATTTTACCACTGATAAGGTACAAAATTTAGAACATTTTGCAGATCATACTAATAGTTATAATAGAAGGAGGAGTGATTAAGAAGAGAAATTTCACTCATATTTGGAGAGCCTGATTAGAGATGAATCAGGAGTGCAATTTCCTCGATATCCTGATTATGATCCTGCAGAAAAATGGTACAACGGTGATTCTGAGGATGAAGAGTAAAGCTGAGAGATTCATTTTATGATTGTAATATGTTATGAACTATGTGGTCTGAGCTTGCTACATTTGCATCTATGTGTTGTTTTGGACTATGATTTATGTTGTGTTTTGAATTCTTATGTTCTATTGTTGTTGTGATTGTTGTGTTAGATAGTATTTTGTTTTTTAATTTTAGGGTAGTAGTTGTTGTTTTGTGTTTAGTACTGTGATTTAGTTAGTTTAGAACTTAACTTAATTTCAGATCTGTTATAAGGTAGAAAGTCTTGCTAGCTTAGATCTTAAACTTGAAATTCAGAAACTGTTGCCCTGTATTTTTCTTTTATCTTTTTAGTGTGTTATTTTGCTTTTATATCCATTGTTTAGAAGTCTATTGAATCTCTAGATGTTAATCTAAAATGAAAAATATATAAAATTTGATCAAAATTAATTTTACTCGTCTTTAGTTTTATACTTATATAATTAGGATGTTAAAATTCTGTTAGCATGTTATTTCAATTTTCATTTCCTGCCTATATAATTATTTGATGCTAAACTATTTAATCTGTTAAAAATTTAAGTTTGGTGAGATGAAAAACATTTTCAAAATTGGAACTTTATTTGTTCTGAAATGTACTACAAGTGAATTTGATTTTAAGAGAAAATTGATTATGTATATGAAGTTATATTAGGGAAGTCAAATTTAATTTTAGAAATGAGTGAGAAAATTTGGTTAAAATTTTAAGTAATGAAGAAAAACTTTAAGTTAAAAATTTTTAATATAGACAATGATTAATA
>NW_018228841.1:171748-172708 GCF_001263595.1 Phalaenopsis equestris
TTTATAAGTAAAAGTTTTATATCAAGACTTTACTTTAGGAAAGGAGAAGTGGAATTCAAAATCATTAAAGGCCTATCAAGATATAATAATCCTTGCCTGAAAAAGAAAAAGAAAAAGAAAAGAAAAGAAAAATAAAAAAAAGAAAAGAAAAAGAAAAAGAAAAAGAAAAGAAAAGAAAAATAAAAAAAAGAAAAGAAAAAGAAAAAGAAAAAGAAAAGAAATGTAAGGGAGAAGAAGCTTGAGGATTAGTGCCTAATCAAAAATTGGTTCTACCTTTGATCTTTTTAAAGTATAAGACTTGATAAAATCTTAAGCTTATAAATATAATATAGTAAGTAAAATTTTTTTTAATAAAAATTTTTAAGTAGAGAAATTAAAAAACTAAAATCTAAATTTAGAGAACTTAAAATATTTTTGAATTAGATAGAAACTCATATTTTCATAGTTCTTAACCTTAAAAATTTTCAAACTTTAAGTTGGTCTCATTTACTAATTATTTTTTCTAAATTGGACTACTATATTTGTAAATCTAAAATTTAGTAATTCCTAAAGAAACTCATATACATATCATACATATGATAACAAGTAACATTTTATGTTTGAGGGATTTTGATACACCTAAAATATATAGTATTTTTAGACACATTTTTATACCTATTTTTAAGATATTACGCTTTAATGGGAGTTATTTTTTTGTTTTTCTTGCAGATACAAGTAAAAATGGAAAAAATGCTTAAAGGAGTGAAAAGGATCAAATTAAGAGCAAAAAGGTGAAAAATTGTGCAAAAGAGTTTTGGCGCCTAAGCGTCAGATCCGGCGCTTAAGCGCCGGTTAAATAGAGAAGGCCGCGCCTAAGCGCCAAGACCCCGTGCTTAAGTGCAAGTGGTTGTTACTAGACGAGTAAAATTAGTTTTCACAAATTTTGAAGAGGTTTTTGAGGCACCCATTGGCTTAATAGGT
>NW_018228841.1:172727-179464 GCF_001263595.1 Phalaenopsis equestris
AAATTATCATGAAAGGATGCATCTCTTGGGCAAATACATCGAATTAAAATACATTTTGAAGAGATCCCAAGGCACCTCTTGGAAAACTATAAAAGAAAGAAGAGAGGACTTAGAAAAGAGTCCCAAAAATATTGACAAGTTTTGAGAGTTCTTCTCTGGGGAGTTAGTTTGGAGAGATTTTTAGGAACCACTTTTTGTTTACTTTATCCTTTTTGTTATTTTAATTTGAGTGATTCTAAAGGATAAGATATTCAAAGGAACTTCAAGAGTTTGGTGGAGGAATTGAGATAAGTTTTTATCTTTTTGTTTTAGACTACTTTTGGTTTTAATCGAGACTTGTTGTTGGTTTGACAATGATTTCTTCTTTTAAACTAAAGTGTGGTTTTATTTTCTCCATGGATTTTGAGTAGTTTTCTTTATCTTTCTTCTTAAAATGATAATTAACTAAGTTTTGGATGGAAGTTGTGGAGAGTATTCATCTTTAATGTTGGAAGAATTTGTGATGATTTAAATCAATGCACTTCATTTACTTCTTGATTTGGCCAATCCAGATGTTAAAATTTGTTGTGAGAACATGTAAGAACCGGGATGATATTTTCTCAATCAACAATTGAAAAGAATCACATGAAGTTGTTTGAATGAGAATGTAGTTCATATGATTGAGTGCAAATAAATAAGGAAATATTCATTGATGGGTGTAGAGTTGTTTGAGGTTCTGATACAAGAATTTTAGCCCTCAGGTGGAGGGAATCAAGGAAACTCTAGAGTGAGAGCTAATATCTTCCTTGTCTAGCCAGTCTTCAGAACTATTCAAACTTTAAATTAGCCAATGCTCTTTATAACATTTCTAGTAAGGAGGCAAAACAAAATTTTCATACTTCCACAACAGAATTCCTATACTTATTACTGATTCATAATAAGAAAAAAGATATTTTCGTATTAAATACTTTTCTTCTACATTTTCTTCTACAAAAACTTTAGTTATCTTTTTAAGTTGTTACTGTTTCGTTAAAATATCAAAAATACAAAAAATATTTGCATTTTAAATTCCTGCAAAAATCATTTTTAGTTTAAGTAATTATCTTTTTAAAAGTAGAAAACTTTCTAAAAAGAGCATATTTCATAATCTTCCCTGTGAGTTTGATATTCAAGGCTTAATCAAAAAGTCATATATTACTTGATAACAATACATATACTTGCATAGTATCCCAATATAAATATATACGTAGTATCCCAATATAAATATAAATTAAAAAAAAAGTTAAATTCTTATTTTTTTTCAGGATCAATTTGCGGTAATTGACGGTGTAGATCGAACAGCGCATGCATCTCTGCATGCATACGGTGTCCGTATGGAATAATTTTTCCATTCTATGGGGTGATTGAAGAAAATCTGGCCTTTGACTGTTGGCGCCGTTGTCGGAGATTAAAATCTTCAAGTAGTGGTGTCAACTTCATAAATCCTTACATATACAAAAAAATCGGGATCAGGCTGCCTCCATTAGATTGGTTGTCTCAAATTCAAGGAAGAAAATCCTGGAACCCTTGACCATGTATGATTATCTTTTTGCCTCACCGGGGTACTATGAATATAATGATTATGATTTCAACTACATTTTAACTATTTCTAGTGATAACGTAACTAAATTTGCTCGATCTAACTCTGATCTCAATTCCTAAACCGATCATTAAATTGTATTTAAATCCGATGAACCCGTTAACAAGAATGAAAAAGACATCGACGATATCGGTTACGATAGCAATGAGAGTGAGGAGTCAGTTCTTGAGTGTCATGGTGCACTTGCTATCAACTTGGATCTCTCCGATGAAGAAGAAGAGACACCATAAATTTTGCCTACATCATCTTAGGAAGAACAAATCACAAAAATAAATCTAAGGAGCGGGAAAGCGTTGCCCTCGAGAGTAGCTCTGGTGGATAAAGGAAAATAAATAGTCACTCAGGAAGAGCTACCTCCACCTCCGCTAGTGGATAAACCAAATAACCAAGTGAAGATTGAAGGATTATATAAAGTGGATTTTAATGTGCTAGCTCAAATTAGAAGGTAGCCAACCAAACTAAGCATTTACAATGCTCTGATCCTGTCAAAGGAGATGAGAAAGTCTCCGGTTATAGCTTTGCTTGACCAAGATATTTTCTTAGCTTAGTTGGCTAGAAAATCCTTAAATGAAGTTTGCTCATTGAAAGAACAACCTAGGATAACCTTCTTAGATGAAGACTTGCTTCTCGGTACCACTGACCACAACTGACCGCTCTACATCTCTGTTAATATCGGCAGATTTGTATTGTCCAGAGTTTTGGAAGATCTGAGAGAATGACTTAACTTAATGAGTCTACGGACATTGACACACTCAGATATTGAGTCTCAGGAGCTTACAACTGATAAAATGATGTTAAGAGGATTTAACCAGAAGGGAGAAAGAGCCCTTGGATCGATTACACTGTCAATGAAAGATGGAGAACTAGTAACAATCGTAAAATTCCACATCATCAATGTGGAGACCTCTTTAAATGCTTTACTTGGACGACCATGGATTTACGAGCATAATATGGTTTCTTTGTCTTTACACCAATTCATCAAATAGTTTAAAGAAGGATAAGAACATTGTATCAAGGGAGATTTGCAACCATTTTCAGTTCATGAAGTAGGCATCCACGAAGACACGACCTACTACTCACCTCTAAAAAAAAATATCTTTTCCCTTAAAATTGTGGCAAATGAAGTGCAAGATTCAGAAGAACCATAAAGAAGAGGCCATTCAACTCTGCTTCAGTGATCTACTACCATTTCTTCACAATGAGCTGGTAGAGTTTCTTTCAGCCCATACACCCGAGATCAAGGCTGGGGTCCTGGATGAGGAAGAATCAACACTATTATTAAACAAACTAGGCCAATCATCTACATCAACATGGAAGAAAGTTCTGATGAAGAGAGCTTCGAGAAAGAAATGATGATGATAAAACAGAAGAAACTACAATATGAAATTCCTTGGAAGATGTGGAGAAAGATGAATATGAGTTGATGTATGATCAGATCAACTACTATTATAATGCCATGACCCTTACTCCAATCCACCCTCAAAAGGTTGAGAATTTAGAGGCAAAGGAATTCCGTAGCATTGGTTTGAAACCAATCAAGTTTTACGGTGCTTCTCCTTATAATAATATTGAAAACCATAAAAATTTAGAAGAGGATTCTAATGAATTAATGGAATTACCTTTTGGTTACTTTTCTCCTTGTGCACAAAATTTAATTCAACAGGGATACGTGTCAAAGAAACTGCCAAAGAATAAGCTACAACTTTTTGAAAAATTGTGGAATGTTAAAAGTTGAACTCCTAACTTGAAAGAAGGTTTCGGATTTGGTACTATAGGACCAGTTGATGACTCATAATTTTGCGTGGTTGTTACTAGCAGATTGGAAGATGATTGCCTCGATGTAGTGGATGACTCTCAAGATTAGTTAATAGGTGATGACCCACCAAAAATTGAAGAAGAAACTAAGTCAACAATGGATGAATTAAAAGAGATCAAACTTGGGTTGAGGAGCACCCCTGACCTACCTTCATAAGTTCTCTATTGAATAAGGAAGAATCCATATAATTTAAAAATTTTTTGTCAGAATTTAAAGATTGCTTCATTTGGAGCTATGAGAAAATGCCAGGGCTGTCAGTAGCGGTTATAGTTCATAAACTTGGGGTGGACAAAGATATGACCCCAGTAAAAAAAGCTCCAAGAAGAATGCGCCTCGAGATAGAGCAACAAGTCATTACCAAGGTAAAGAAGTTAATAGATGTTAACTTTGTAAGAGAAGAGCTATGCCCCACATGGTTAGCCATTATTGTACTGGTTAAGAAGAAAAATGGACAAATCCGTGTATGTGTCAACTTCAGAGATTTAAATAAGACATGTATAAGTGATGAGGTCCTGTTACCGATACCAGAATTAATGATGGAGTTCGCATTGACACATGAGATTTTATGTTTCATGGATGGATCGTCAGGATATAACCAAATCAAGATGGCTCCAGAAGATGTAGCACATACAACATTCAAAACACCGATTAGGATATTTTGCTACACAATGATGTCATTCAAGTTAAAAAATGCCTGAGCAACATATCAACGAGCGATGACAAAGATCTTTGATGACCTCATTCACAAAAAAGTAGAATGCTACGTTAATGACTTGGTCATAAAAAGAAAATAGAAAATAGATCATTTATATGATTTGAGAATCATGTTCAAATGATTACGACAATATAATCGCAAGATGAATTCCTTAACGTGTGCCTTTGGCGCTACCTCCAAGAAACTTCTAGGATTCGTTGTCCATCATTAAGGAATTGAGATCAACCCGGATAAGATTAAGGTTATCTTGGAAATGCCTCCTCCCAAAACCTTGAAACAACTACATTCCTTCTAAGGAAAGTTGGCATTTTTGAGATGCTTTATTTCTAATCTCTCAGGTAGGTGCGAGCCCTTCTCAACATTAATTAAAAAGGACACCAAATTCGTTTGGGAAGAAAAATGTTAGCGGACCTTTGAGGACGTTAAGCAATACTTAAGGACACCTCCTATTTTGGTAGCCCATATCCCGGGAAAACTGTTGATACTTTATACTGCAGCCTTAGATGACTCTCTCGGAGCCCTGTTAGCTCAGATCAATGACAAGGGTAAGGAAAATGCGCTCTACTACTTGAGTCACCATTTAATACCGATGGAAGTAAAGTATTTACCTATTGAGAAAATTTTTTCTAGCTTCAATTTTTGTCAACCAAAAGCTTAGGCATTACATGCTTTCTCATAAAATTATTCTTATTTTGAAAGTTAATCAATTGCAATATTTGATGACCCGACCAACACTTTTTGGATGTTTGTCAAGATGGTTGAAGAATTTATTATAATTTGATATAACTTTTGTTCCCCTCCACACTATCAATGGACAAATTTTAGCAGATTTTCTCACAGAGCACCCACTTTCAGCTCGGTCCCCACTCAATGATGAATTACTATATGAGAGGATACTATAAGTAGAACCGTTCATCGTTAGAAATTGGGAGCTTCTTCATCCAAAAAAGATAAAGGATCAGAGGTGGTGTTGACCTCATTTTTGGTTGAGGTTTAGTTTTTCCTCTTTAGTAGCCTAGGGTCTAGCCATATGACTTTTCTTGTTAAATATTCATAGTAAACTAGACATGGAACCCTCACCATTAGAAATTCTACCCTCTCCTCTACTCAAATTGAAGTTCCACATGTTGGTCTCAACCTCTAAATACTTAGTAGGTGGGGTCACTATGGGGGAAACTCAAGATGAGCCACCCTTAGAATTGTTGGACCTTAAGGTTAACCCTGGGTGTTGGTCTGGAGCTAAGGAATTCACTACACTCACTAAACTTATATACACCCACATTCACTCACAACCTTGAACTCAAATTTCTAGCCTAGAGCCCTTGATCTTTTGAGATACTCATGTAGATGGTCCCCTAAACTACTAGCCTTAGAGATATGGTTTAACTAATATCACTATGTAGAGGACCCAAAATGGGGTTTTCATTGGTCCGTGGCTTATTGGTGATGATTGGTACCTCAACTCTACCAAAATACCCATCTTGGGCCTTTTACTCCTAAAACACCCCTGAATTACCAAAATACCCCTCCATGGCTCAAAATCCCAAAAAATTCCAAACATTCCCAAAAAACCCCAATAAATCCCAAATATTCCCAATTTCATTTCTCTAAACTACCACATTACCAAATTTGGCCAATTTGTACCAAATTTGGCCAATTTGACCACATTACCAAATTTGGCCAATTTGACCATCTTTATCAAAAATCCCCAAATTTGCCTTTAAAGACCCAAATTTCCCCAAATCCAATTCAAATGTCAATCAATTTGACCTAAATTGACCTCAATTCCAATATAAACTCAAATTCAATTTTGATATGACAAAATTAAAACAAATACAAGCTCAATTGGTCCATGGTTTGAGCCCAATTTTTATTTGGGACAAAACCCCAATTTTGACCATATGACCTAATCTCACAAAATTGAACCCATAGCCTAGTTAATTGGCCTCAATTAATGTTGTAAAATCTTTATAACATTCATATACACCAAAATCAACCATCAATTGGCATTTGTGAAGCCTCATATCCACTTGATTTTTTTTGGCCTTAATCCAAAATTCCCAAATTTAGCTCCAAATTGGCTAAATCCCCATATTTCACCCAATTGATTGCCTTAACCTCCAAATTGGCATCCAATTCATGTTTAAAACTTTTCTTGAAGTCCCTATTAACCATTTACAATAATCAATTTGGAATTAGCCCAAGGCTAACCCAAGCTAGACCCAAGCCTAGCCCAAAATGACCAAATTGATTAAAGTTCAAAATTCCTTCAAATTGACCTTTCAATTGAACTCAAAACCACATCCATCTTTCACCAAAGTTGTTCCTTATGATCATATAAACCAAATCAAATATAAGGAAAGCGAAGGCTCGAGAGAGTGAGTGAGGTTATACCTTTGCTCCGAGATTTTTGGCCTCAATCAGAGATTCTTCACACCTTCGTTGGGTCCCAAAGAGCTTAAGGATGAAGCCTTTGGCTCTGGTGTAAGGCCTATATATGATTTCGACCACAACCGATTTTGGGTGTTGGTTGAGAGCTATGGTAGAGGCTATTTTAGAGGGGGAATTGATGAGGGTTTGGCTTCCTT
>NW_018228841.1:180774-190196 GCF_001263595.1 Phalaenopsis equestris
CAGGTGCTAACGAATTCAACCACATCTTAGCTTTATCCCTCAGCGAGAAATGAAATAACCTAAGTCTTATGGAAGCATTTGAAACACCATCGTATTTAAATGTAGCACAATTTTAGAAAGTTGGTAAGATGTAAATTTGGAACTTCAGTTGGTGATTCCCCAAACTGATTATTTGATACCATTTGGATAATAGCAGGTTTAAGCTCAAATGAATTAGCCACTATAGTAGGTTTTTGAATACTACAATGAAGTTCATCTACAGTAGGGTTAACATAATCTCTTAAAGGTCTAAACTCTTGATGAATTTCAACATTTTGATCATTTTGGTTTGCCATATCTATAATTTTTTTTGGATTTTTCAAGATTTTTATTTTTTTTTGGTTTTTCTGAGTTTTTAATAGTTCTCTCTAATTCAGAATCATAGGGCACTAGTCCTTCAGAAACTAAACTACGCATACACTAACATAAAATAAAATAAAACTAAACACACAAAATAAAATACAATAACTTAAAGTTTAAATAAGACTTGCTAAAAATAAAAATTTTCTTTTAAACCAATAGATTCCTTACAATTTTCACTTCACTTCCCTGGTAACGACACCAAAAACTTGATCCCGAAACTGCTTATATGCAACAATATAACAATAATTCTGATTATATTTTTCACTTATATTTCCTTATTTTGCAACAAAATCAAAAACTTGATCTTGAAGAAAAACAAGAATTTAACTTTTAATTTATATATGTTGGGGTACTACGCAAGTATACAAATCATTATCAAGTAATATAAGACTTTTTTATTAAGACTTGAATATTGAACCCACAAGAAAGATATTCAATATGCACTTTTTGGAAAGCTTTCTATTTTTGAAAAGTTAATTATTAAAACTAAAGACGTTTTTGCAGTAAAGAAATTTTAAATATTTTTGGTAATTTTAATATTTTGACAAAAATAGAACAAAATTAAAAAAATAACTTAAGTTTTTGTAGAAGAAAAGCACTAAATATGAAAATATCTTTCACCTTATAATAAATCAGTAATAAGTATAGGAACTCTGTTGTGGAAGTATGCATATTGTGTTGTGCCAAATAAGAGAAATAATATTCTTTACCCTTACTAGAAATGCTATAAAGAACATTGATTAATTTAAAGTTTGAATAGTTCTGAAGATCGGATAGGCAGAGAAGGTACTAGCTCTCACTCTAGAGTTCCCTAGATTTCCCTCCACATGGAGGTTAACATCTAGTATCAGAACCTAAAACAATAAACCAAGTTGGGAGCTTTAACCTGCCACTTTAAAGACCTCTAACTCTACACCCTTCAATGAATATTTTCCTATTTATTTGTACTCAATCATATGAACTACATTCTCATTCATACAACCTCATGTGATTCTTTCCAAATGTTGACTAAGAAAATACCATCCTGGTGCTTACATGTTCTCACAATAAATTTTAACATCTGGATAGGCCAAATCAAGAAATAAATGAAATACATGGAATTAAATCATCACAACTTCTTCCAACATTAAAGATCAATACTCTCCACAACTTACATCCAATACTTTTAATTACTTATCATTTTAAGGAGAAAGATAAAGAAAACTACTCAGAATCCAAGGAGAAAATAAAACCACACTTTAGTTTAAAAGTAGAAATCATTGTCAAACCAACAAGAAATCTCAATTAAAACTAAAAGCAGTTTAATAACAAAAGATAAAGCTAAAAAGTTATCTCAAGTCCTCCACCAAACCCTTGAAGTTCCTTTGAATCTTTTCTTCTTTACAACACTCTCAATATAAAACTAAAATAAAAAGGATAAATATGTGGTGCCTGAAAATCTCTCCAACTAACTCCCCAAGTTTAGAACTTTCAAAACTTTTCCAGTACTTTCAGGACCCCCTTCAAAGACTCAATCTTCCTTCTTTTATAATTCTCCAAAAGGTGCCTTGGTATTTATTCAAAATGTGTCTTGATTCAATGTATTTCCCTAAGAGATGCATCCTTTCGCATTAATTTTCATCCATGGTGGTTGTAACCACCTATTAAGCCAATAAGTGCCTCAAAAACCTCTTAAAAATTTACAAAAATTGAATTTACTCATCCAATAACTGTCACTGGTGCTTAAGCGTGGGGCCTCTGGTGCTTAAGCAGAACCTTCTCTGTTTAACCCGCGCTTAAGCGCCGGATCTGGCGCTTAGGCGCCAAAACGCCAAAACACTTTTGCACATTTTTCAACTATTTGCTCCAAATTTGATCCTTTTTCACTCCTTTAAGCATTTTTCACATTTTTACCTGTACTTGAAAGAAAAACACAAAAATACCCTCCATTAAAGCGCAATATCTCAAAAATAGGTATAAAAATGTGTCTAAAAATACTATATATTTTAGGCGTATCAGTATTTTGCTAGCCTTGGTTTCAAAATATTATATTATCCAGTAACTTATTGGATGACAAGTTGTGAGTCGCCATAGATGACAATGTTTGTTATATTCATTGAGATTGTCAACACTAACCCGGTGATCAGTGCTTCATATTCTGCTTCGTTATTTGTACATGAAGTTGTCAGGTGATAGGAGAATTTCAACATACTTGAATCTGATGTGATGAAAATCAGTCCAATTCCTGCTTTTCCTGGTATAACTATCTTTAATCCCTTGTCCTTTCCTGCAGATGAAGCTCCATCAAAGTACATATGCACTAAACGATACTATTTGTAGTACTGCTCATTTGGTAGCTCATCATTGAGAGGGGACCCAGCTGGAAGTGGGTGCGCGATGAGAAAATTTGTTAAAATTTGTCCCTTGATATTGTAGAGGGGAACAAAAGTTATATCGAATTGTAATAAAATCATTTACCATCTTGCTAAATGTCTGGGAGTGTTGGTTGGGTCATCAAATATTACAATAGATTAACTTTCAAAATAAGGGTAAGCTTATGAGAAAACCTGTAATGTCTAAGCTTTTGGGTGGCAAAAATTAAAGCTACACAATGTTTCTCAATAGATGGATACGTTACCTCAGTTGGTATTGGACAGCGACTCATGTAGTAGAGTGCATTTTCATTACTCTCGTTATTGACCTGAGCTAACAGGGCTCCCAGAGAGTCGTCTAAGGCCACAATATAAAGTATGAAAGGTCCTCCCAAGATAGGGACTTCTAAAACAAGAGGTGCCATCAAATATTACTTAATGTCCTTGAAGGCCCACTGATATTTCTCTTCCAAAACAAATTTGACGTTCTTTTTAAATAATGTTGAGAAAGGCTGACACCTACCCGAGGATTAGAAATAAAGCATCTCAAGTATGCCAATTTACTTTGAAAGGAATGTAGCTATTTTAAGATTTTTGGAGGAGGCATTTCTAAGATAGCTTTAATCTTGTCTAGATCGATCTCAATCCCCTAATGACGGAAATTGAATCCTAAAAACTTCTCGGTGGTGACGCTAAAAGCACACTATAATGGATTCATCTTGAGATTATATCATCGTAATCATTCAAACATGATCCTCAAATCATACAAACGATCTATTCTCTGTTTACTTTTGATGAAAAAATCATCCATGTAGCATTCCACTTTGTTGAGAATGAGGTCATCAAAGATCTTCGTCATAGCTCGTTGATATGTTGCTCCGACATTCTTCAACACAAATGACATTATAGTGTAGTAGAAAATTCTGATTGGTGTTTTGAATGTTGTAAGTGTTGCATCCTCTAGAGCCATTTTGATTTGGTTGTAGCCTAATGATCCATCCATGAAAGAGAAAATCTCACGTGTCAATGTGATGTCCACCATTAATTCTGGTATTGGTAACATAAACTCATCTTTTGGACATGTCTTATTTAAATCTCTGAAGTTAACACCAATACACATTTGTTCATTCTTTTTCTTAACTGGCATAATGTTGGCTAACCATGTGCTCTTTTTGCACAAAGTTAACATCTATTAACTTTTTTACCTCGGTAATGACTTGTTACTCTATCTCGAGGCGCATCCTTTTGGGAGCTTATTTTACTGGGGTCATATTTTTTCCACCCCGAGTTTATGAACTACAACCTCTGTCGATAGTCCTAGCATTTCATCATAGCTCCAGGCGAAGCAATCTTTAAATTTTGACAGTAATTTTATCAATTATGTGGATTCTTCCTCGTTAAGTAGAGAACTTATAAAGGTGTGTTGACTTCTGGAGAAGCTTAAATTTTGGTGGCACAAAACCCTTAGGTAGGGCACGACATCGAACTCCTCCAGGTATGGTCTACCCTTTGAAATCAAGGCACCATTCATAGATTGGGCTAATACCTTCCAAACTTGTTGTTCAACCAACTACTTTATATCTTTTTTCTAGTATTAAACTTGGTGGGGAATCTTTCTTTTGTTGATCATCTATATTGGTGGAGGCAACTTCTCTCCTTTCGTTGGTAATGCGAACTTTCTCTGGCTGGTTGACTTCCGGAGAAGATAACTGTTGCGACTGTGACTATCCATGAATTGTATCCACGACGACCATAGTGGGGGTCATCTCTTCCATTATTTTTTCTATTTGGTTGATCTATTCATCTCTTAGGAGAACAATTTTGCACAAATCATCTACTGTGTTCCCTTCAATAAGAAGTTGGGCATCACGCGCAGATGTAGTGGCTTAAGTCTCAATGACATGAATATCCATTAAGTCTTCATCAAAATTGTCATCATCCATATATACCCCATGCTCTTTGGATAACTCAAAAATCTCAGTCCTGAGTTTTTCAAGATCTAGTGGGCTCTATTGAGCATCCTCCCTTTGTACATTAAACTTGGTAGCAGGGCTACAACAACACCTAATACTTCGAACCTTTGCTTCATTCCCCAATCTCGCCTTATGGGCTCATCAAACTGTACTGGTACGACAACCTTGGGTACCCATACCTTCTTCCTTGACAGTGATGTCTTGAGAGGGGGTGTCTCAACAAAGGCATCGGTGTGTCGGAGAGAGGCATGCTCCTCACGGTGCATATCAATTATAGTACTGGGTGACTTCTTTACCTTCTCGTTCTTTAGGGCACTCTTACAACCAACAACTGGTAGTATCCTTGGACCCAGACATAACTTGGTTGGTTGATGCCTTACAGATGTTGGAGCTGCAGTGGTAACAAAATTAGTGGTAGTGATGGTTAGATCAACTCATCTCCCCAAACGGAATCTGACGGGAATGCGAGCTGACAAAACATCAGCTGATCTTTGAGACCATTGAGCAGATCTGACATCCCTTAAAATTTCTTTCTTTATTTGAGGGGACACCGCACATCCCACTCGCTTAAGTAGTTCAACAAATGAACTTCTTTCTTTAACAACCAACCTATGAAATATTGTACGGACTTTGGTGATAGGAGTGGGTTTCTCCTTCTCCTCATCATGACCATGAAATAACGGTAAGGTAGTATTAATTTTTTGAATACTTTCATACCCATTAGTGTTCATTAATGGGTGAAACCTACTTCCTCACAAAAGCGGAGAGGTCTAAAGCAATATAAGTTCCTCTTGGTGAGGAATCTCATCAACAGATACTTTCTTTGAAACTCGGGCATTAATAGCTTTCTAAATCCTTCAACTACAATTTCTTCTCTGAGATCGGGTTAATGACCAAGACTTTGAGTTAGATCAAATTTTAAATGCTAATGGCAAGGCAGTAAATCCTTCAACTGTATCTTCAACAATCCTAATTTTCTTTCCTATAGCAGAAAAAAGAACAACAGACTTAACAAGTGTCGGGGTAGATATAGTCTTCATCTTCTTGTAGGAAGAGAAATCTTGAGGATAGTTCAGGCTAAACTCAACATAACACTCCTATACTTCCAGAGCAGCAACTTTCATGACCACAAATGAGGCCTTTCTAAGTACAACTTTTAGTTCATCGAATCCAGCTACAAACTTGATGGTGGGGGCGACATTGCGGGCATTGCGGTTGGTCCGTAGGTTGCAAGAGAAAGTAAGCATTGGGAACGCCATTACAACAACTTCAAAAAGAAAGTTTTGGGGTTAGTTATTTAGCTAATACCTTGTAATTCTAGTTCAAACAATAAAAATTAACAAGGGTCGTTCTGTAGAATGGGCAAGTCTTTATTTAATTTTAGTTTGTGAAGACTTTAAAATTTAGTAAAGTAAATTAAAAGTAGGTGGGACTTGATTAACTAAATGGGAAAAGTTGAAAAGAAGACAAAGCATGCAACAATTTGATTTAAATTGTAAAGTTGTAAACTAAACCTGAAAAGACATGAAGAGAAAAAGTAAAGTTTAGGACCCAGTGCGAGATTGACTTCACAATGCACAACGCCCTGGTGGAACTAGTCCACCAACACACCTATCGGGGGTTCGATCCCACACAAAAATAAAAGTCCTAATGAACTCCTGAACCTCTCTGTTCAAATGTGATTGAACAGATGGTCCTAAAATCCAAAAGAGTTGACTGTACTTACCCAAGAGAGCAATGGGTGAAACATGCCAACGAAAGAGGGGTGATCTTGTCTATAAGGGACATGGACACATTAACGGTGTATGAAGCCAAGATTCCCTGATTCAAATGGAGAGAGAAATTATCCCCAGCGGAGTTGCTAGAAGTTGTCGGTCACCAAATTGGAAGTTTTTGGTCACCGAAATGGATATCCCGATGCCCGACTTATATATATATATATATATTGGTGAAAGGAGTTGCTTATGACTCCCTACATGTTGAAGTAAAGAGGACTAGTACAGACATTAGAGAGGGCTGGGGACTTCACAAATGGTTCAAAACAGGAACCCAGGAAATCCCCCAAAAAAGCTAGTGTCACCCTCAAAAAAGAACAACTACAATGACTCAACAGAAGGAAATAAGTGTGAGAATGCATCTGCCCCCACATTAATCATTTATCTTTGTAGACCATTCTAATGTGAGGGACATTTAGTATATCTCCTTGCAGCAGATAAAGGACAGTTGACAGCAACTTCAGTCTCATTAGAGTGTGATCCAAGTTGGGCCAACCAGTTTGCAGGCTGGTTACCTTCCCTATAGATGAAAGTGAACTGGATTTGTATCTTGCTAGTGAGATCTCTGATTTTGCTTATCCAATAAGAGTAGTGCCAGGGAGTCTCCTCCTCCTGATTTAAAAGGGGAATAATCACAGCAGAATCAACTTCCAACCAAATTTTATTCCAATTAGCCTTAGTGGCAAGGTTGATTGTCCAATACACAACAATGAGGTCACTTTCAGTGGCATCATTGGCCAGGACTGGGGTATAAAAGTACAACAAGCACTTACCTAAATGGTTTCTGTAGATACCTCCCACACCAGCTCCATCTTTAGTAAAGCTTCCATCAATGTTAATCTTCACAATAGGATGATTTGGGGTTTTCTAGTAGACTATAATGACTTGAATAAGATCAGACTTAATGGATGTACAGGAGTTAGAAATGTTAGGAAATCCTTTCCAATTAATCATCTTATGCAAGTAAGTAACACAATTTCTAGCAGTACTCCCCACATTTGGATTTGCTTATTCAAATTTAACCTTGTTTCTTTCCATCCAGATGAACCAAGCAATGGTGAAAGGGATAGCAGCATACTTCCTTATCTTCCAGTGCCACCAGCAATTGACCAGCCTATCCCAAGTGAGCTCTTTCTGATCAATTGTCAACTGATTTAGGAAATGTTTCCATACCTGTTGAGCAAAGTCACATTCAAAGAATAAATGATTCAGAGTTTCCTCTTCCTTCTTACATAACTAGCATTTAGAGGGACCCCTCAATCCCTTCAGCTTTAGAATGTCATTAGTAGGGATCATTTTATGGAATATTCTCCAACAGCAAAAGAACATAAAAGGGGATAGGAATTTATTCCATAAATGATCACCCCAGGGTGTTTGCTCCTAACTAAAATTTTTGGAATATATGGCTTTGGTGAGGCTTTGGTGGGAAGTAGTTTTCCATAAGATTTTATCAACAATATTTCTGTTAAATTTTATACTGGCCACTTTGGTGAGAGAGTGAGGTTGCAGAAGATTTGCTAACTTACCCAGGGACCAGTTATCACCATCCCAACAATCAACCACTTTCAAATCACTATTGTTGATATTAGTAATGGGGGAGAGCCAGTATTTGGGACACAAATTGTCAAGCCAAAAACTTGATTTCCCCATTATCCAGCTCCCAACTGTAGTTGGTTTTAGCAAATTGTCTGATTTTCAGCATTTTCACCCAAATTCTAGAATCACCAATTTTCCTTAGGACCAGTGTGGGGTGATGATCTTTGCAATACTTACCCCACATGAATTTAGCCCACAGTGAATTTTGGGTCCTAAACTTAATCCAGAGTTTATAGAAATTGACTTGAAGGAGTTGATCAAGGTCCTTAAAGCCAATTCCCCCAGCAATTTGAGGTTTAGCTGCTTTCCTCCAGGAAGCCCAATGCATTTGCTGTCTTTGACCAGACCACAGGAATTTATTAAACAGTCTCTCCAACTGTATTTGAGTGCTTTTCTTTATAGTAGTCATCTGCAGTATATAAGCTGGGAAGGTAGTGATTATGATCTTTAACAAGGTAATTCTTCCCCCATTAGACAAGAAGGTCTGTGTCCACCCATTAAGAAGGTTAGAGACTTTATTCAGCACCTCATCAAACTAAGTTTGTTTGGTTCTGCCAGTGATAAAAGGCACCCCAAGGTACTTAATAGGGAGTTGAGTAGTTGTGAAACCAGTATAATTAGATGCCCAAAGTTTGTGAGTGGAGGATGCATGTTTATAGAAAACCATCTGACACTTTGCTGGATTGAATTCCATTTCTGAAATAGCTTGGAACTTTTGTAAAATTTTGATGACTTTTCGGATAGCATTTTTGCTGGCTCTGGAGAATACCATTATGTCATCAGCATAAAGTAAATGAGTAATAGCAATGTTGGATCTATGATGGTATATGTTTTGATTATGATTCAACAAGGCTTCATCAAGAAATCTAGACAAATAATCAATTGCAAGTATAAAGATGGTAGGTGATAGTGGATCCCCTTGATTTAGACCTCTTGTAGCAGTGAAAGATCCCCTCCCTTGCCCATTTATCAGGATGGAATGTTCATTGTTGTGTAGCCACCTCCTGATTAGGTGACAGAAACCAGTGTTGAATCCTCTAACACTTAGAACCTCCAAAATGAAATCCCAGCTTATGGTATCATAAACTTTCCTTAAGTCCAAATTATAAACCATGTTACCCCCTCTACAAGCTTTATTAAAATCCTGTAGAAGTTCTTGGGCCAGAAGAGTATTCTCAATGATGGACCATCCTTTCACAAAGGCAGTTTGATTGGGTTTAATGATAGAGTCCAAGTGAGGTTGTAGCCCGTTCACAATGATTTTACTTATGGTTTAGCTAAAGACAGTGGTCAAGCAGATGGGTATGAAATGATTCCAATTTTTC
>NW_018228841.1:190276-192152 GCF_001263595.1 Phalaenopsis equestris
AGCAATAACATCTGTCTTAATAATTTCCCATGACTTCTTGTAGAATTCAGCAGTAAATCCATCAGAGCCAGCAGATTTACTGCTATCTATGGAACTGATTGCATTCCATATTTCCTTTTCAGTGGGGATGTCAGTAAGCTTGAGACCAGCAGTGTAGTTCAGTTCTACCATGAAGTGTGCCTTCTCAATGTGGGGTCTGAAGGTATGTTCCTAGTTGAGTAATTCTTTGTAATAACATATAGCATCATTTGATATATCATTGTTGTTATGTAGCCACTGGCCATTGGCATTTTGTATAGCATGGATGGTATTGCATTTACTTTTATATTTTATATAGGCATGAAAGAATCTAGTGTTTCTATCCCCATCAGTGAAGATATTCATGGCTGCCTTCTGTTTAAGAAATTTTTCCTGGTAATCAATGGCACTGAGGAGGTTGTTGTGAGCAATCAACAGCTTTTTCTCCTCAATACCAAGCTGTCCCCCATTCTCCAAAGCTTTGACTTCATCTTCAGCCTTCTGGACTGTGGCATGAGCATTTCCAAAAGTGTTCCAGCTCCAACCTCTGAGGGCTTTAGCAATCTTTATTTGCAATAAGCTTAGCTTGACTAAGGGGTCAGGGTGAGAGACCCCTTTCCATAGGTCAGCAATGTAATTACTACAAGAAGGATGTGCAGTCCACATGTTGAGATATCTAAAGGGGAGGGGGGAGCAATAGTTATCAGTTGAGGTGATGCTTATAAGAATAGGTCTATGATCTAAGCCAACAAGACTAAGGTGAGTAACAAAGGTGAGGAGAAAGTGATTGAACCATGCATCATTAACCAGTATTCTATCAAGCCTCTCCCAAATAGATCCCCTTTTCCAAGTGAAATTAGGTCCCTTGAAACCCAGATCAAAGAGACCAGCCCTGTGGATATTGTCTCTGAAGGTATTCATCTTGGCAAGGTTTTGAGTTCTACCTCCAGATTTTTCAGTGTTAGAAATGATACAGTTGAAATCACTCCCCACCAACCATGGGGAGTTCACCTGTTGGCTGATTTGAATCAACCCTATCCACAACACTTTTCTAGCATCCTTTGTACATCCAACATAGATAAAGGTAGCTTCACCTTTATGTCCATTCATATTGAATGAAAGGTGGACAAATTGCGGATGATCAATTAGAATATCAAAATTTGTTTCTCTTCTGCAAAAAATCCAAATTTTATTATTAGTGTTCCCAAAATGAGTGAAGCCAGCAAATTTTTTAATCAGGTTTTGAGGATTCTTGTGAACCATGGGTTCAAGAATAACAATCCACCACTGTTTGTATTTATAATTCAGGTATGAAACTCTTTTAAGGGACAAGGGATTAGCCATCCCCCTTATATTCTAGCAAAGTAGATTAATCATGGAGTGGAGGTTGTGGGGAAGGCTGGGATCTAGATCTGGTTCTTCCTCTAAGGAGTGGAGACCCATTCCTAGTTCTATCAGCCTTCATAGATTGAACTCCTGCTTGCAATTTTTTCACTTCTGTCCCTGGTTTTCTCCTTTTCCTTGCTATTTTAGTTTGCCAATCCTCCTCAATGGTTTGTTTCAGTTCATTAATGCTTGGTTCCTTTGGAACTTTGTCAAGTATCTCTGTGATGATTTGCTTCCCCTTCTCAGCATGTAAGGGGGATGTGGGTGTGACAATTGTGATTTCAGTATTTTCCTTCCTGATTGATCTGTGTATTGGGATATCAACATGGCTGTTGGGTTCAGATAGCTCTCCAAGAGGATCAACATTTGGTGGATCCTCATTAGTCCTTGGAGGTGATTCTTCTAGCCTTAGATTTGTTTCCTGTCTCTTTTCTAACATAATTTCTTCAGCAGTGCCCCTTGCATCCTTAGC
>NW_018228841.1:192738-245090 GCF_001263595.1 Phalaenopsis equestris
ACTAGCTCCATTTTTGGATGTCCTAGCTGAAATTTGCCCACTAGAGTGAACTTAACCTCTTCTCTTAAAGCATCAATTTCCTTGGTAGTGAAGTACACAGCTGTTTCACCCTCTTTAGATCCAAGAGGGTGAATACAAGAGCTACTTCCTTTTTCAGCAGCTGTATCATGGAATTCCTGTGGGAATACTAGAAGGTCATAATCTTGTAAAGAGTCGGTGGATTTCCCCACCACTCCAGCATAAGTTTCTTTTGTCCATTGGGAATCAGTCAGAATGTCAATGGAAGAGGCCATCACCCTTCCAAAAACAAGCAGGTTATGGTTTAATTAGGCAGTAAAGACTGTCCAAAAGTAAATAGAGAAACCTAAGAGAGTTCTCTCCCAAAGAAACCAGTCACTTCTGATACCCAAGCAGCAAAAGAGACCAGTGGAGTTTTCCTCCCCAAAGGGAGTACAACAGTAATGAAGCCTCAAAGAACCAGTAAGGGGACAAAAGAAGAAGAAATCAATGGAACAGTGCCACAAAAGATAATAGGGGATGAAGCAACAGCCCCCAAAGAAACAGTGCCAAGGAAGAAGAAGAAGCAGAAATAGTAAAGAACTCTACCACCACCAACATACAGCAGCAGCTACACTCCATCATCCTGTCAGAAACCCGCATCCTGTCAGAAATCGTAGCAGAGCAACATCCCCATCCACCAGCATCCTGTATATATATATATTGATAAAAAAAAAAATATATATATATATATATATATATTAAAAAAATAATATTTTAAGTTTTGAAAATACAAGACCGAACCGATCTCATATCCTCAATAGTTTAAATAAACGAGCCTAACATCGCAAGAAATGCATCTATCCCGAAGGGTAGACACTACTTACTGGTGAGGCTCAATTAAATAAACTAAAGAATTTATGACATCCATTTAAGTCTACGAAAAATCATTTTTTATGTTGATTCATTTTTTATGTTGATCGACAATCGACAAGTTACCCTATTCAATAAGAAAAACTAAATAGGATTTATATTAAGCTGGGTCCTTAAAGTTTCTTATAAGGGTAATCCCCTATAGCTAATTACATCTTAGAAAACTGAAATCACCTAAGAAACTCTCGATTAAGAACATGGAATATTGTCTTCAAGGTTTTCAAGGGGTAGGACTTTTCAATGGATCAAACAAAGAGGCGTGAAATATGAATGGCTCAAATTTTGAACACTTTATGGAATCCAATGGAAGAAGAACTAGGGGTTGTCATAGATCCTGAGGAGAACCTCAGTGACTTCCTAAGTTATCTTATGGTTTGGATTTATGTTCAAGAAGAAATTATTTAAATGTTTCATTTTGCTAATTTGATTAATTAGGTCTTACATTTATGTGAGATGGTTGCACAAATAGCTTGGAAGATGTGAGGGTTTAGATCAAGATGAACAAAAATCTCAAAATCCTAAAACAAGTTAGGGCTTATATTACACAATATGATTGTACAAAAGCCTAAAGATGAGTTCAAGAATTATGTCACACTAGACAGACAACCTCTAAGTCTTATGGCTTGTTATTTTAATTCTAATAAAAGATGTGTTGTTGTAGATCCTCATGATGATCCAAATCCTCGTGTTGTAGAAGGCTTCCCACAAAGCTAGCTACTCGGTAAAGTAGCAATCCTAAAGTCTAAGGTTTAAAGGTTTAAATGACAAGTTTAAATTCAATCATTATGGGGGGGGGGGGGTTAAAGTTGATTAGAGCAACACCGGTTAGGATCCCATGATTTTCTCATTCTGGTATCACTATTTTATTTTAAATTTACTTAGCTTAAACAAGTTGTTAAACCCATTTAATCCGGGGAGATCTCATTAGCAACTTTGTTAGCAACTGTGGGTTAACTCCTTCAAGGGACTCCCGTAAATTCAAAAGGGCGTTTTATGTTTAGTGACATTTCAAAGGATTTATGGTCACCTTTGAAACAATTTGCTTTAGGTTTTTGAAAATGCTGATTAATTTTTGAAAATGGTTTTGATTTTTGCACATAAATTAAAGTGCACAACCAAGCAGTTATAACATTTGAAAGCAAAAGTAGTTTGCAGAAAGTAAAATAGAAGAACTTAAATAATGTTGTAAAAGCGTATGTGTCATCATCTCAGCATTCCCACTGAAAGATTAGCTTTTGCAACATGTTTATAATTTTGCAAGGAATTTAATATGTAAGAGTAGATGAAGGTGTATCTAACAAACCCCCAGTTACAAAACCCTCAAACCATGACTCAGTGAGTCCCGAAAGATCTTAATGAATGATTTTCTAGAATAGAATATATCAAGTTTAATTTGTCCTTCAAACTATCATAGAGTTTCCAAAGTGTTCATAGATAACAGGATTTTCAAATTTTAATTTAATCTAAATAACTATTTTAACATAGAAAATATGATTTTCAATATTAATTTTCTTAATCAATCAAAATAAAATTTTTGTTTATAGAAAAATTATTAGAGGTTCACGTAGGTTAGAGAAATAGTTAGGCAAAATTCCATGATTTTTCAAATTAGATTTTAATTATTAAAATTATTTTTTAATTTTAATGACTTAAGTAAATAAAAAATATGTTTTAATCACAATAAATTATTATTATATTTTATTAAATCTAATAATAAATAAATTTCATATTTTTGTGATTTTTAATTTATTTAAAATAATTATTTTAATTGGAAAATAAGCAAAATACATTTTTAAGCCTTTAAAAATTTATTTTTAACTTATAAAAATTGGGAAAAATATTTTAATGAGCCTCAAGTAATCAGGAAACAATTAGGAACATTTTGAACCATTTTCATATTTTTGAAATTTTTAATTTTTTTAATTTAAAATGTAGTTAAAAATGAAATATTTTTTCAAAAATATATTTTATTTTTCCTAAGTGTACCTGATCACAAGAAACTCAGAGAAATATTTTTCATAATTTTCATAAGTGTATTTAATTTAATATAATTATTTTGTATAGAAGTACAATTTTCTCATAAAATCAACTTTAGTACTTCAACTTAATCAAATAATTTTTCAATTTTTATAGTTGAGTCAACATTATCGGTTAAAATGATGTTTGTACACAATGTGGAATTGATCTTATTAATTTTTTTATTAATATTTAATTTAAATTATTTAATACAAAATATAAATATTTAATTAATTATAAAAATGTATAAAACTATCTAAACCATTATGATATTTTTCCTATGTTCCTCTGACCATAGGGAACCTACTAAAATTTATCTCATAATTGTCTTAGTGATATTTTAATTTATAAAATTATATTAAACTAAAATAGCTATCCAAGCTTGAAAATTAGCGTTACAAGCACAGAGATGCTCTTTCACCTTAGAAAAATCAAGGCACATCTCCTCTATCATGAAGAACAAACCATCAAAGTTTCAAGCTATGGTGAACATTATTTAATAGAAAAAATTTAAAATACCATAGAGACCATTTAATTAATTAAAAATCAAAGACTCAACAAATAATTTTTATTTTTGTCCGCAATATTTTCCTCTGTTCACTGAGCAAGAGGGTATTTTTATTTTATTTTTATGTTTTTTCTATGCAAAGTTATGGATTTTTGAAGATATGGTATTTATTTAATTCAGAAAATCCCTATTTTTCTATTTAACCTAGTCAGCGCCACCTCAACCTCAATAACTCTGAGCTTTCCACGTGGTGCTCTGCTATTTAAGGCCGTTAACCACCTCAGTGCCATGCGTCCCATGGTTTGGATACCATCTCCTCTTCTGACTCCATCACGACCGTCAATTGAATAAAATGTGGAAACATACGACATCCATTCATCGTCCCCAATCTCCCTGACGCAAGAGCCATGCACATTAAAACCTTATGATCTCGAGCTAGACTTAACCAAATCACTTTGGGTTTGTTCCTACTCCATCTACTTAAGATGAACACATCTATAGGGCTTATACGGTATGAAATACAGTCTATACATATGGAGAATCAAATTAAGCTTGAGTTAGGGTGAGAGTTCAATACCTTTGTCTGAGAGGTGAGCCTCAATCAAATGGTTGGAGAAGCTTTAGAGGAGTCCAACAAACCTTCAAATGAGTTCCTGTGTTGTGCTTAAATGTCAATCTATAATTTTAACCAAGGTGATTTTCAGGTGTTGGCCTAGAGCTGTGTTAGAGTGGGTCTGTGATGGGGCTTTTGTAAGGGATCAATTTCTTTCACTCTAAGGATGTTGTGTGCAATTTTAATTGGGATTTGCTATAGTGTAGTGGAGTGGAGAATTGTGTCCTGGTTCTGACAAGGAATTGTCTTGAGAAAATAGCTTAAGGCAGTGGGTTTGAATGACTGGAAACAGTTTGCTTGTACTCAGGGAGGTTTGGAGAAGCTCTCGTGAGATTTTGGCAGAGTTTCCCCTAAGTTTTTGAACTCTCTCCATTTTGGCTGTGAAGGGCTCTATTTATAGTTAGGGCTACCTGATGGAGCTTAGGGTGGTCTGATGGGTGCAATTGGAAGCTAGGTGGAGAGGAGAAAAGCTCCAATGGCCAATGGGGTTTAGTCAACTCAAGGAAGTTCAATTAAGTTTTTGGCCACTTGGGGCTCTTTTGGGCTGACTATTTTTGGGTGGCTGAGGTACTGGTTAGCCAGGGTCAGGCTACCTCTGGGCTCAGAGTGGCCAGGGGGTGGCTAATGATGTTTTACCCCTAATGACAAATGGTGATGGCAAAGATATTTTAATTTAAGCTAAAAATTGGAGGAGATCCCTTAAATCAAGGAAACATTGGTCCATAGCTCATGTAGGGTGAGCGAGGTGGGTTTAGCCTAGTACTAGAATCCAAATGGTGGTTGTAGTGGCTTTGGTTCGAACAATTTGGTTTGGTTTGTTCAATTTTGGTGCATGGGTTCAATTTTGGGCATTTTGGCTTGAAATTGGGTTTAGGTTGGGCTAGTCATGACATTGAGTTAAAGTAATTGATCAAAATGGTGTAAATGATTGTCATGAAGAGTTTAAAAAGTTTTGGAGTGATTTTGAAATGATTTGGAAGTTCAGTTTGAAGGATTTTGGCTCATGGCTAATTTTGGGGATGTTGGGATAGACTTGGGTTTGAGTTTGGCTAGAGTTTGTCTAAGGCCCAATTGATGGTTCCAATTGTTCCTAAGGATTGTCATGAAGAGTTTTGGATATCAATTTGATGGAAATTATGGGATTACGGAGTTCCATTTGTTGGAATTTGGGGACATGGCTAATTTGGGGCAAAATTGGGGGTTTTGGTCGAAGTTGATTTTAAGTGAAATTGAGGCTTAACCAAGGCCAAGTTTTAAGTGAAATTGAAGGTTCAATTTGAGATGGTGAAGTGTTGTAAAGAGTTTATTATGGCAATTGAATAGCTTTGTGGGTTCAATTGAGCGGGATTTTGGCTTAGGGTCAAATTGAGGATTTTGTGATTGAGATTGAAATTAGGCTTGAAATTGGGTTCAATTGAGCTTGGATTTGGTTTCGAACAACATTGAGGATGATGAATTTGAGTTTAGAATTGAAATTGGGGAAGATTGGGATCAAATTAGTGGACATTGGGGGTGAATTAGGGTAATTGGGCCTTTAAAGGCAATTTGGGGTTTTTGGTCAAACTATGTCAATTTGATAAAATTGGTCTCAATGAAGGCATTTGAAATGATTTTGAAGCTTTTTGGACAATTTAAATTGGTCTCAATGAAGGCATTTGAAATGATTTTGAAGCTTTTTGGACAATTTTGTAATTTTGGCAAAATGAGGGATATTTTGGTAATTTTGAAAGTTTTGGGGAGTGTTTTGGGCAATCGGGTGGTTTCAAATGGTTTGACTTGATTTTTGAACAAAGTTGGGTATTTTATGTGATTTTGAGAATTTTGGTCAATTTTGGGGTTTCAATGGTAATTTGGTAAATTAGGTAGATTTGGGGGCAAAATGTTAAGTTGAGTATTTTGGTAAAATTGGGGTGTCAACCACCCTACTTGACCTATGGACCAATAGAATTCCCAGCTTTGATTCCTCCATGCACTAGTCTTACATAAATCCTAGCTTAGGGATAGTGGCCTAGGGGACCATCTACATGAGTTTCCCCAAAGGTTAAGGGTTCAAAGTTAAGCATGTTTGGGTTCAGGGTTGTCAATGGAAGTGTAATATGCAAGTTTGTGTGTGAAACTAACCAAGGCCACACCACCCAGGGTTAACTTTAGGGACAAGTAATCCTATGGCGACTCCTTTTGTGCTCCCCCATATTGGCCCCGCCTACTAAGTGTTAGAGGTTAGGACCAATATGCGTAACTTCAAGTTGAGCAAAGAAGAGTTTAGATTTTTTAATGGTAAGGGTTCTTTTTCTAGTCCTCTAAGAATAGTCAATAAGAAAGTCTTATGGCTAGGACCTAGTTATGGCTACTAGGACCTAGGCTACTAAGGAGGAAATACTAGACCTCAACCAAATGTGAGGTCAACAAAGGGGCGGCTGCAATTAGAAATATAGAAAATTAGTTGGGACAAATTTCTAACTCACTTAACAAACCCTAAGGAACTCTTCCCAGAAATATTGAGATGAACCCTAAAGAGAAGAATAGCGAGCATGTTAAAGCTATTAAGTTAAGGAGTGGAAGAGAAATGATGGTTGTTGATCTTAAAGATGATGAAGATAAAAGGAGACTATAGAACCTATATGACCTTTAGAAGATATTTCTAAAGACTTATAAAAACTAGCCTCACCAACCAAGATTAATTTAGAAAAACTGTCACCTCCATTTCTTCAAAGACTTTAGAAATAAAAAATGGATCAACAATTTCAATATTTTTGGAAGTATTTAAGAAACTAACTATTATTTTTCCTTTTGCTGAGGCTTTGGAGAAAATGCTTAGTTATGTAAAGTTCATGAAAGTCATTCTTAATAAGAAGAGGAAGTTTATAGATTATGAGGTAGTTGCACTCAGTGAGGAGTGTAGTGCCATCATTCAGAACAAGCTTTTTAGAAAATTAAGGACCTTGAGAGCTTATTATCCCTTGTGTAATTATAAAGAGATTTTATGACAAAGCTTCATGTGATCTTAGAGCTAGTAAAAACCCTATGCCATTATCTATTTCAAATGGTTAGGATTATGGGAGGTGTCTCCTACTACTGTGACCCTACAACTAGCTAATTGAACGATCACTTATCCAAGGGTGGTTATAGAAGTTGTACTCGTGAATGAGAACAAATTTATCTTCCCTATTGATTTTGTTATTTTAGATATCGAGAAAGATAAAGAAATTCTCAAAATTTTAGGTAGATATTTCCTAGCCACTTAAAGAGCCATGATAGATGTTCAAAAAGGTGAATTAACTATGAGAGTAAATGATCATGAGGTGACATTTAATGTATTAAAATCAATGAAGTGTCATTCTGTAGGAAATTAAGGTGAATGTTTTTGAATGGACTTAATCTATTATTTGTGTAGTAACCATTTACTTGAAGACGAGTTATGTAGGGAATATACTAGCTCTCACTTTAGAGTTCCCGCTTCTCCCTCCACCTCGGGGCTAACATTTCGTATCAAAACCTAAAACTCTAAACCAAATTGGGAACTTTAGCCTGTCACTCTAAATTCCTCTAATTCTAAACCCTTCAAAGTTTATTCAAAGTTTATTTCCCTCAAAGTTTATTTCCCTATTTATTTGCACTCAATCATATGAATTACATTCTCATCCATACATTCTCATGTGATTCTTACCGTTAGTTGACTGAGATAATACCATCTCGGATTTTAGATGTACTCACAACACATATTAACATCTTAATTGACCAAATTATATAGTAAATGAAGTACAAGGATTAGAATCATCACAACTTGTTCGAAAATTAAATATTAATACTTCAGACAAGTTCCATTCAATACTTAATCACTTATCAGTTTAAGGAAAAAGATAATGAAAACTACTCAGAATTCATGGAGAAAACATAAACACACTTAAGTTTGAAAGTAGAAATCATGAAAACAAACTAGAAGACTAAATTAAAACCAAATGTAGCTACAATGATAAAAACTTATCTTAAATCCTCTCTACAAACTCTTAAAGTTTATTTGAATCACTTCTCTTCCTTTCTCTTACAATACTCTCTACTCACACGCTACAACTCCTCACTTCTTCTCTCTAAAAATATATCTTAATTGATCTAAGAGAGAGAGAGAGGTCTCGACGGTGTCTATAAGGATGGCGGTGACTCCTCTTCAATTCAATCCAAGTCCTTTTATAATTCTTTAAAAGGTGCCTTGGTTTTTATTCTAATGTCTCCACATTCAATGAATCTGCCACGAGTTGCCTCCTTTCAAAAAAAATTGAATGTATTTTCATGTTCATTAAACATTTCCCATTTTCACCAAGAGTTGCTTCAAAAACCTCTTAAAAAATTAGTCAAAATTAATTAAATCACCAAGTAACTACCTCTGACGCTTAAGCACGAGGTACTTGGCGCTTAGGCACACCATTCTTGGGTTTACTGGAGCATAAGTGCCAGTTCTGGGCACTTAGGTGCCACAGTTCTTTTGCACACCTTTTTTATTTTTTCTCCAAATTTGATCCTTTTTCACTCCTTTCACCATTTTTCATCCATTTGATTGTAACTGAAAGAAAAACACATAAATAAGTTCCATTAAAGCATAATATCTCAAAAATAGGTATAAAAATGCGTACATAAATGCTATTTATTTTAGGTATATCAAAATCCCTCAAACTTAAAAAATGTTACTTGTCCTCAAGTGACACTCCAATCTTTCAAAACCAAAATAAGTAGATTATGCAAATGAGTTATGTTAGGATATTTTTAAATTTTGATCTAGAAATATAGTAGTCCAATTTAGAAAAAAACTTTAGTACATGAGACCAATATAGAGTTTAGAAATTTTTAATGTAAAGAAGTCTAAAAATATGAGTTTCTATCTAATTAAAAAATATTTGTAAGTTCTCCAAATATAGAATTTAGGCATTCTATCTTCTCCACTTAAAAATTTTTATTAAGAACAATTATACTTACTATATTATATCTATACTTACTATATTATATATATTATATCCTTAAGCTTAAGAGTTTCTCAAGTCTTATACTTTAAAAATAATAATTGTGGAAAATTTTTTTGATTAGGCATTAATCCTCAAACTTCTCCTCCCTTTTTCAACTTTCTTTTTCTATTTCTTTATCATTATCTTTTTATACTTTTTATCTTTTTTTTTCAGGTGAGGATTATTATATCTGGATAGGTCTTTAATGATTTTGAATTCCACTCCTCCTTTCCTAAAGCAAAGTTCTGATATAAATCTTATACTTAAGAATTTAATAATGGATTTGAAAATTATTTTTAATAGAAGAAATATAAGTATTGAAAATAAAAGTCTAACCCTTCTATATTTTTTAGAAATATAATTTCTCATACTAAAGATAGTTACACAATATTTATCATTTCTACACTAAAAATTTTTAACATTAAGTTTTACTTCAAGTTTTCTTCATTACTATGGGTTTCAACTAAATTTTCTTACTCATTTTTATATTCAAAATTTTACTTCCCTAATATTACTTCATATACATAATCATTTTTTTCCAAATTAAAATCAAATTTGAATTAAATTTATTTGTAGTACATTTGAGAATAAATAAAATTCAAGCTTTGAAAATTATTTTTAATCCCCCCAAACTAAAATTTTTATTAAGATAAAACATTTTAGCATCACATACGTAAAGGTAGGAATGAAAACTAAAAATAACATGCTTACAAAAATTTTCATATCCTAAATATACATGTACAAAAATAAAAAATAGGAGTAAAAATTAATTGATCAAATTTTAATATAACTTTAACATATAGAGATAACATATAGAGATTCATTAGGATTCATTAGACTTCTATGCAATGGAGGATAACATAAAAGCAAACAAACGCACTAACAAAAAAACACAACAACAACACAAAGAAAATTCCTTGTAGTAAATTGAAAATTTTAAACATAAAGTTTTAAGTGAAAGTTAGTAATATTCTAAACCTTCCAAAAATTCAGGATTAAGTTCAACAGAAACTAACTAAATACATTAGACAACATAATTAACACAATCACTACCACAAAAACAAAACATAACTAAAATAGTAGTATCCTAAAAAAGTGTCTAACAGAATAAAACACAAATAATAGTAGTAGTCTAAATAAATACAATACAAAATAAATTTATAGTACAATATAACTGTACCACTTAAAGTTCACAATTAAAAACTAAACACTCAAATTAACCTTCCTCCTCCTCATCGTCATCACTGTAATTGCTATCCCAAAAGGCAGTAGGCTCATATGATGGATATTGTGGATATGAAGGAAAAACTACACTTTGGACACCTCTGATAATGTTTTCCAAAGATGAGAAAAATTTTTTGTCATAATCACTGTGTCTTCTCATATAACCATCTATATGATCCAAAAAAAATCTCCAAATTCAATACCTTGTTCATAGTATAATTGATGTTATCTAACATCCTTTGTAATAAGCGTGACTACAAATTAGAACTAGAAGCCTGAACTTGTGATGTGGATGCATGTGAGTTAGAAGCATGAGAAGTAGAGGCACCTAAACTTCTAGAAAATCCTCCTCTCCAGCTAAATATCAAATGTTGTGAAGTTGTGAATAAGATTTCACATTAAATTTCACATTAATGCTTGTGATAGGCTTTAGAGGCTGCAATATCTCCTCCCAACTATCAAATCTAACTCATGTCTTCTCATATAAGAAAAAGATCAAGGATGCAAATCCCAAACATGCAGCAGTTGCAGTGGTAGTAGAACTAATGATAATCTAATAGATCATAGATTCAATGTCAATCAGCTTGAACTGTTGAGTGCAATAGTTCAAGATTGCTCTTTTTCTGGTAACTTAACTGAGGTGTTCAGTTGGTAGTAGATGAGCAAAAATAAAGTGGTGCCAGTCTTTTGATATGACATCTAACTTTATTGCGGTAAAGTTGACTCTTCTTTCATTTGTTATCTTCCACAGTCCTCTTCCTGCGGTCAATGATGATATGATCTCATCTAACTCCTCCTTAATTACAACGTACTAGAGGGCAACTAGTAAAATAGATTTATTACCTCAAGGGAGAAAGACACTGATTTTCCTTGAACCATGACTTGATCTTCTTCAGCTTCATAAAGATTAGCGTAAAAATCCCGAAAAATAAAAATTACGGGCACCCCAAAAAAATAAAAAAATCATTCCCATTGTCGGCAAACTATCAAATCCTCCATTACTCCAACCAGACTTTTGAAACATCTCTCAAGAATCAGTTTTATCGATTGCAGTGCTTCGGTATACTTGTACCGAGCTTTCGAGCTAATGAACTTGCTTGAATTGAAATGTGACTTCCCTTTATTCCTCTTCATTCTTGGGGCCATTTCTAAAAAACATATAAAATTCACAATAAATTCTAAATTCAGGACTAAATCACTAAACTCAACTTCTCAAAGCTTAAACTATCATTTCTATGCATTTTTCATAGGTTTTTCTCAAAATTTTACCATAAATAGTGATTTTTGGTCAAATCCCCAATGCACAAAAAATACATAGTGAAAATCAAATTTTATACATAGAAGTGAAACTCTTACCTCAAGAAGATCAAATCTAGAAAATTTAGCTTGAATCCACCAAGAAACCTTCACACTAGAAGAAGTCCTAAATCCTCGCTCACAAACTCTAAGGGAAGAAGGTAACTTCAGGGTTAAAAATGGCAATTTTCAAGTTAATTTTTTACCTTTAAGTGTTTTTGAAACAATTTAAGTGAACCGACGCTTAAGCGTGACTGGTTTGATGTTTAGGCACCTACCTCTTAGGTTGTTTAGTGCTTAAGTGCGAGGTTTTGGTTCTTGGGTGTCAATGCACGAATTTTGATATTTTTGATTTTAAGTGAAATGCACATCTAGCCAACTCTTTTCTTCACCTTCAACTCTCCTCTTTCTCAAAATTCACCAATCTTCACTAATTCAATTCAACACAAAATAACACAAAATTTTATACATAAAAAAAGATTTATATTAATTCACAAACAAATACGAACATTTGTGATACATAATTTCTCAATCCAAAGAGTCTTGGATGAGATAATTCCTAAGCACAAACACTAAGCAAACATAACACTAAAAACACATAAAACAAACTTAATACTAGCTTCACAACACCTAAAACAGACAAACAATAAACTTAGAATTTATTTCCATTCTCCTTCTATTGGAACAAATTCCAGCCTTCTATTTGTCTCTAGGGGCTTTTAAAATATATATTTGATAGAACGAACGATGATGAAGAACTCTAGTTGAGTCTTCTTTTTTTCTAATACATAGCCTTGTATGCTTCTTATTTAAAACTTCTGTGGCTACATTGCATCTTAAGTTGACATCCAATGTGCTCCAAATGTACGTTAACCTCATTCACCTTCGCTTCAATTGAAGCCACATCACCCTCAATCATTGTGATCTTCTCCGCTATTTAGTATATAACAATGGCTAGAAAACCATTGTATAACTCTTACAAACTTTGACTAATGACCTTCTTCTTCATGGGTTCCTCCTTTTTCTCCTTATCAATCTCCTAAGAAGACATTTTTCCAAGATCTCACACTCTTCACTTAGACTTTAGGGTGAAAATTGAAGTGGGGTGAGAATGCTATTCAATCCCTTTTATTTATAGGCTTTGGACCAAATCTATAACTACTGAAAACGTTCTCAAACCACTAACCCATGTTAAAACCCATTAAACCACATTTAAATCTTCTAGAAACGTAATTTAGTATGTTTAGTTAACTGTCGTGCTTAAGAGCCGAATGTTGACGCTTAAGCGTCGGTGTTGAATTTAGCACATGTCAGCTTAACATCCAAATACTCATTCTAACATGTCTAAGTCATCTATTAAGGCCTTAGAATCATTGCTAAATCATTATATATTCAAAATACTCATTATATATTCAATAATCAAACACAACAACATAACATTCAAAACAGAAACACATCTTAATCAAACACAACAACATAACATAGTAGGTAATTCACCCTACAGTCAGCAAGCATGTTCATGGTTTGCCTCCCACAAAGCGTCTAGTTTTACGTTGTTAGCCCTGACATAACCAGTGCTTATTATGGTTGACCTAATAATATAAGATCATTTAACTTAAGTTGATCCCCTAAAAAGTAGGATTTCAGCCTGTGACCATTCACTTTGAATATTTTCCCAGTTTTATGATCTTTGATATCCACAACTTCATAGGGATAAACTTTTATCACAACAAATGAGCTCATCCACTTTGACTTCAGTTTGCTTGCAAATAATCTTAATCTTGCATTATACAGCAAAACTTGTTTCCTTGGCTCAAAATTTTTAGTAAGAATCCTCCGATCATGCCACATCTTTATCTTTATTTTTATAAATCTTAGCACTCTCATAAGATTCATTCCTTATCTCTTCAAGCTCAGTTAATTGTAATAGTCTTTTCTCACAAGCATCCTTTAAATTATAATTAAATTATTTAATAGCCCAATATGCTTTATTTTTAAGTTCAACTGGTAAATTACAAGCTTTTCTAAATATTAGCCTATATGGGGACATTCCTAAAGGAGTTTTATATGCAATCCTATAAGCCCACAAAAAACAATCAAGTTTGACTGACCAATTCATTTTTATGGGATTCATAGATTTTTCCAATATTCTTTTAATTTCATGATTGAATAATTCAACCAAACCATTTGTTTGAGGATGATAAGCAGTATTAATTTGATGTTTGATATGATGTTTTTTAATATTTTCTCCATTATTGTATTTATGCATTGACTTCCCCTATTAGTTGTGATCACTCTCGGCATTCCTAGCATTCTAAATCTATAAAATATGTTCATCCTTAAAAACTTTGAAACACTTTGAGCATCACATCGAGGTAAAACAATAGCTTTTATCCATTTGGATATATACTATACTATTATCAATATATATAAATTTCTAAAAGATGGTATAAATGCTCCCATGAAATCTAATCCCCAAACATCAAATATCTTAATTTCAAACACATAATTGAGGGGCATCTCTTTTCATCTAGAAATATTGCCTACTCCCAAACATTGATCACAGGTTTAGATATAAGTATTAACATCTCTAAAGATTATATGCCAATAAAATACAAATTGCAAAATTTTGTATGTTATTTTATCAACACCCAAATATCCCCCAAAATTAGTATTATGGCATTTTTGGAAAATTTCATAAGTTACTTCTAGAGGAACCCATCTTTGAATAATTAGATTATTTCCTTATTTATATAAAAATGGGTCATCACCAAAATAAAGTCTTAGCTTCAGATAAAAAATTTCCTCTTCTATTGTTATGTCATTTCAGAGGGTATAATATCATTAACAATAAAGTTTACAATGTTAGCATACCATGGAAGATGTCACTCATTAATACTAAACAATTCTTCATCTAGAAAATGTTCATTATTTTCTTTTTCAAAATAGAATGATTTTTCTAATTCAAGCCTGGATAGATGATCATCAATTTAATTCTCATCTCCCTTCTTATCTACTATCTCAAAGTCAAATTCTTTCAAAAGAAGAATCCATTGTATTTGTATTAGTCTTGGTTTTGCATTTTGCATCCTTCTTTTTCATTAAATATTTAAAAGCAGAATGATCTGTATACACAATACATTTGTTTCCAATTAAGTTTGATATGAATTTATCAAAAGCATATACTTTTGCTAATAACTCTTTCTCAATTGTTATATACTTAGTTTGAGCTTCATTAAAAGTTCTACTAGCATTATAAATTACTTTGAAAATCTTATCATGCTTTTGTTCTAAAACAGCTCCAATAGCATAATCACTTGCATCACACATTAATTCAAAAGGTTTTTCCAAATCTGGTGAAACAATAATTGGTGTAGTGACTACTTTTTCTTTTAATAGCTCAAAAGCTTTTAAGAACTCATTATCAAAATTAGAAATTACATCTTTTTCAAGCAAATGGCATAGAGGCTTAGTAAATTTTGAGAAGTCTTTAATATATTGCCTGTAGAATCCAACATGTCCTAATAAACTCCTAATTTCTCTCACATCTGTTGGGTAAGATAAATTAGCGATCACTTGAATTTTTGAATGGTATACTTCCATACCATTTTTTGATATCTGATGTCCTAAAACAATTTCACCTACTGCCATAAATTGATATTTTTCCTAATTAAGGACTAAATTTGATTCTTCACAACACTAAAGAACTTTGGATAAATGATCTAAACAGGAGTCAAATAAAGTTTCAAACACTGAAAAGTCATCTATAACGACTTCAATCCCTTTTTCAATTAAACCACAAAAAATTTCTATCATACATCTTTAAAATGTAATAGGGGTATTACATAAACCAAATGACATTCTTCTAAAAGCAAAAGTACCATAAAGACTGGTAAACGTTGCTTTCTCTTGATCCTCAAGAGATATTTGAATTTTGTGATAACTAGTATATCCATCCAGAAGATTTAGAAAGGGCAATGGATAATGATATTTCCTAGTGGCGAGATTTAATTTTTTATAATCACTATATATTGGCCACCCTGTGACTTCTATTATTGGTATTAACTCATTATGTTCAATCATAGTCATAGCCACTCCTGCTTTCTTAGGAACACACTGAATTGGACTAACCCATGCACTATCTGAAATAGGATAAATAATTCAAGCATCTAACCACTTTAAAATTTCTTTCTTAACAACTTTTTTCATAAGAGGATTCAAATATGATAGATAATTCTAGCATCCAACCACTTTAAAATTTCTTTCTTAACAACTTTTTTCATAACAGGATTCAATCCTCTTTGAGGATCGGCCCTGGCTTTGTAGTTCTCTTCTATGTGAATTCTATGCATACAAATTGAAGGACTGATTCCTTTAATATCTCATAGTCAAATTCTTGCAAAAGAAAAATCCATTGTAGTAGTCTTGGTTTTGCATCCTTCTTTTTCATTAAATATTTAATAACATAATAATCGGTATGCACAATACATTTGGTTCCAATTAAGTAAGATTTGAATTTATCGAAAGCATATACTATTGCTAATACCTCTTTCTCAGTTGTGGTATAATTATTTTGAGCTTCATTAAGAGTTCTACTAACGTAGTAAATTACTTTGAAAATCTTATCATGCTTTTATCCTAAAGCAACTCCAATAGCATAATCACTTGCATCACACATTAATTTAAAAGGTTTTCCCAATCTGATGAAACAATAGTTGGTGCAGTCATTAATTTTTCTTTTAATAGCTCAAAAAATTTTAGGCACTCCTTATTAAAATTAAAAATTACATCTTTTTCAGGAAAATGACAAAGAGGCTTAGCAATTTTTGAAAAGTCTTTAATATATCACCTGTAGAATCCAGCAGGTCCTGAAAAACTCTTAATTTCTCTCACATTTATTAGGTAAGGTAAATTAACTATCACTTGAATTTTTGCAGGGACTACTTCCATACCATTTTTCGATATCTAATGTCCTAAAATAATTCCTCCTGCTACCATAAATCTTCATTTTTCTCAAATAAGGACTAAATTTATTTCTTCACGGTGCTTAAGAACTCTCGATAAATGTTCTAAATATGATTCAAATGAAGTTCCAAACACTAAAAAATCATCCATAAAACTTCAATTTCTTTTTCAATTAAATCATAGAAAATAGCCCTTTAAACATCTTTGAAATGTAGCAGGGGCATTACATAAACCAAAGGGCATTCTTCTAAAACCAAGTGTATCACAAGGACTGCTAAAAGTTGCTTTTTCTTGCTCCTCAAGATCTATTTTTTTTTTTGTGATAACAATTATATTGTATTTGGTGATAACCATTATATCCATCCAAAAAATAAAAGTATTTATGCTCAGCTAATCCATCCAACAGTTGATCTTGAAAGGGTAGTGCAAAATGGTCTTTTCTAGTGGCGAGATTTGATTTTATATAATCACAACATATTCGCCACCCTACGACTTATCTTATTGGTATTAACTCCTTATGTTCATTCATAGTCACAACTACTCCTCCTTTCTTAACAAGCAGTGAATTGGAATAACGCATGCACTATCTGAAATAGGCTGGATAATTCCAGCAAGTAACCACTTTAAAATTTTTTTCTTAACAACTTCTTTCATAATAGGATTCAATCCCTTTTGAGGATCAACCATAGGTTTGCAGTTTTCTTCCATATGATTTCTATGCATACAAATTGAAGGATTGATTCCTTTAATATTGATTCCTTATTCCTTTAATATCAACAATTGTCCATCCAAAGGCTTTCTTATAATTCTTCAAAGTTTTTATTAAACTCACATCTTCTTCTGTAGTTAAATTTGAGGAATGTATAGTCTTAATGTTGAGGAATCACCTAAAAGACATATTTTAAATGTTCAAGAAGTAACTTCAACTCAAGTCCAGGAGGGTTTTCAATCGATTAACAAAAAGATTTATCTTTTTATGTCGTGTCAAAAACTTCAAAAATTTCTTGAACATAATTTGAATCTTCTTTATAAAAATATTCAAATGGATCTAATTCCTCTTCTTGCTCGTGTTCCAACTATTTCATTTTAGATTTCTCTTCAAAAGTTGTTTTGAAATAACATTCACATAGATATTTTATTACATCCATTCTGTAACATTCATTATCTTTACCTTTTGCATGATACTTTTTTTATTTTGAAATATTAAATGTAACTGTTTGATCATTGACGTGCATAGTTAATTCCCCTTTTTTCACATCTATAATATCTCTTACCGTAGCTAGGAAAGGTCTCCCCAAAATGATAGGTATCTCCTTATCTTCCTCCATACCTAGCACAATGAAACCTAGCACAATGAAATCAACTGAAATCAACAAGAAAGATAAATCAATCTACTTTCACTAGTACAACTTCTATAACTCCCTTAGGATATGTTATTAAACGATATGCTAGCTGCAAAGTTACAGTAGTAGGGCTTATTTTTCCTAGTCTCAATCTTTTAAATATTGATAATGATATAAGGTTGATGCTTGCTTCTAAATCACATAAAGCTTTCAACATAAAGCTTTCCCATAAAAATAACATAAAGCTTTCCCATAAAATATGTCTTTTTATTGCACATGAAATTGTGATGCTACTAGGATCTTTAAGCTTTTCAGGAAGTTTTTTCTGAATTATAGCACTGCACTCCTCACTAAGTGCATTAGTCTTGTTATCTTCAAAATTCCTTTTCCTATTATGAATATCCTTCATATACTTCACATAGCTTAGAATTTTTTTTAAGGCTTCAACAAATGAAATATTAATTTTAACCTTAAAGATTTACATAAATTTTGAAAATTGTTTATCCAATTTCTCTTGACGAAGTCTTTGAGGAAATGGAGGTGGTGGTTTTCCCATTTCTCAATTGTAAGTAGAGAAATAGGTCTCTCTGAACCTTTCGAAGCGTCCTCTTAAGACTCTTCAATTTTTTCTCTCTCTACTTAAATCTCTTTTTGAATTCTACCTTCCAACTCTCTTCCACTTCTAAGTTGAACGACTTTTACTTGCTCTTTATTCTGGTCTTTTAGATTTACTTCTATATTAGTAGGGTTAATGTTAATGATGGGTTATAATAGTTTGAATATGGGTTATTCTGCTTGTTATTTATGACATTCAAAGTTTCTAATGATGCTTGAGAATCTATCATTTAGCCTAATGAGTTCTCTTCAATCATTACAATTTCTTGAGAAAAATTCATCCCAAATTGGTCTAGCTTCCTTAAAATTGTAGAAACCTGATTTGTTAAAATTGAAAGAGCATCAAATTCATGAATATTGGCTAATTTCTTAGGATTTACCCTCTCAGAAGGCCATTGAAAATTATTAGTAATCATCTCTTCAATTTCATCTCTTCAATGCATAAGCGTCATGAAATGGTTTTGACATCAATGAACCACCAGCAACGACATCAATAATAGATCTAAGAGATCCAACTAATCCATTGTAAAGAGTTTGAATTATTAACCAATCTAGTATAGCATGGTGTGGACACTTTCTCAGTAGTTCTTTAAATCTTTTCCATTCTTTATAAATAGATTACATTCAAACTGACAAAAAGATGTAATATCATTGCTAAACTTCATAGTTTTTTATGGTGGGAAATTTTTAGCAAGGAATTTCTGCGCTAAATCACTCCAAGTTTTTCCATTCTTTATAAATAGATTACATTCAAACTGACAAAAAGATGTAATATCATTGCTAAACTTCATAGTTTTTTATGGTGGGAAATTTTTAGCAAGGAATTTCTGCGCTAAATCACTCCAAGTTCTGATAGATTCAGGTGCTAATGAATGTAACCGTATTTTAGACTTATCTCTCAATGAGAAAAAAAAAAGACTAATTATTTTAGCATCATCTGAAAGACCATCATATTTAAATGTAGCACACAATTTTAGAAAATTGAGAAGATGTAAATTTGAATCTTCAATTGGTGCTCCCCCAAACTGATTATTTGATATCATTTGGATAATAATAGGTTTAAATTCAAATGAATTAGCCACTACAATAGACAATAGATTTTTGAAATGAAGTTCATCTACTGTAGGGTTTGCATAATCTCTTAAAGATCTAAATTCTTGATTAATTTTATCATTTTGATTATTTTGGTTGTCATTTTGATTATTTTGTTATCATTTTGATTATTTTGGTTGGCCATTTCTTAAAACTTTTGGTATTTTTCTGTATTTTTAATTTTTTTATTTTTTAATAGATCTTTCAAATTTAGAATCGTAGGACACTGGTCCTTTAGAACCTGAACTACACATACATTACTACAAAATAACATAAAATAAAATCACACAAACAAGAACTTATATAAAAACAACACTAAAATTTTTTTATAATAAATCTAAAAATTTAAATAAGACTTTCTGAAAATAGAAATTTGCTTTTTAAAAATTTATTCACAAATTTTCATTGTCCCCGACGACGGCGCCAAAAACTTGATCCCGATCTTATATGACAGTATGATGTATGCAATTATATTCTTAATTTTTCCTTATTTATATTTCTTAAATTTTTTTATAATAAATCTAAAAATTTAAATAAGACTTTCTGAAAATAGAAATTTGCTTTTTAAAAATTTATTCACAAATTTTCATTGTCCCCGACGACGGCGCCAAAAACTTGATCCCGATCTTATATGACAGTATGATGTATGCAATTATATTCTTAATTTTTCCTTATTTATATTTCTTACTTTGCAATGATGCCAAAAACTTGACTCTAAAGAAAATAAGAATGAAATTATTATATTTAAATATGGAATACTATGTAACTATATGTATCATTATCAAGTAATATGAGAGTTTTTGATTAAGTACCGAATATCGAACCCACAGGGAGTAAGACAATATGTAACTAAATTAGAAGAAATTAGATAACAAATTATACTTTGCAAAATATTCTTACTCAAACTATAGATGCTATGATGGGAATGAAAGTTTGATTCTTTTTGGTAATTTTTTTATGATTGAAAATAAAGTAAACAACTAACTATATTTAACTAGATATTTGTAAGATGAAGTTAGTATAAATAAAATATCTTTTATCTTAGCATGAATCAGTAACAAGTATAGGAATTCTATTGTGGAAGTATTCAAATTGTGTTGTACCAAATAGGAGCAATAGTATTCTTTACCCTTACTTGAGATGCTATAAAGAAGATTGACTAATTTAAAGTTTGAATAGTCTTGAAGACGGGTTATGTAGGGAAGATAGTAGCTCTCACTCTAAAGTTCCCTCTTCTCCCTCCACTTGGGGGCTAACATCTCGTATAAAAACCTAGAACTATAAACAAAATTGGGGGCTTTAGCCTGTCACTCTAAAGTCCTCTAATTCTACACCCTTCAAAGTCTATTTCCTTATTTATTTGCACTCAATCATATGAATTACATTCACATCCATACAATCTCATGTGATTCGTACCATTAGTTGACTGAGACAATATCATCTTGGATCTTACATGTTCTCACAACAAATATTAACATCTTAATTGGCCAAATCAAGAAGTAAACGAAGCATAAGATTTAAAATCATCATAACTTATTCCAACAATAAAGATTAATACTTCACACAAATTTCATTCAATACTTAATCACTTATCATTTTAAGGAAAAAGATAAAAAAACTACTCAAAATTCTTGGAGAAAACACAACCACACTTAAGTTTGAAAGTAGAAATCATGCAAACAAACAAGAAGTCTAATTTAAAACCAAATGTAGTCACGAAGATAAAAAATTATCTCAAATCCTCTCCACCAAACTCATGAAGTTCCTTTAAATCTCTTCTTTTTTCCTTTCTCTTACAATACTCTCTACGCACACACTACAACTCCTCTCTCATCAGCGGTGTCTAGAAGGGGGGTGGCAGCTTCTTTTCAATTCAATCTAAGTCTTTATTTTATAATTTTTCAAAAGGTGTCTTGGTGTCTCTTCAAAATGTGTCCACATTCAATGAATCTTCCAGGTGTTTCCTCCTTTCAAAAGCCAATTGATTGTATTTTCATGTCCATTAACCATTTCCCACTTTTTCACTAAGGGTTACTTCAAAACCCTATTCAAAAATTTGTCCAAATTCATTAAATCACCAAGTAACTACCTCTGGTGCTTAAGCGCAAGTTACTTGGGTCTTAGGTGTAGCTTTCTCAGCTTTGCTGGAGCTTAAGTCCCAGTTCTAGGCACTTAGGCACCGCAGTTCTTTTGCACACGTTCTTTATTTTTGCTCCAAATTTGATCTTTTTTCACTCCTTTCACCATTTTTCATCCATTTGATTTTACCTGAAAGAAAAACACCGAAATACCTTTCATTAAAGTGCATTATCTAAAAAATAAGTATAAAAAAGCATACATAAATGTTATATATTTTAGGTATATCAGAGCCATAATCGAATGAGGAAAACTCTGTAGAATTTGTAGATAAATCTGCTCTACTAATAAAAGATAATTTAAAATTTTTCCGGAAAGGTTTGAGATTTTAGACACAACAGAAAATATTAAACCTCTTATTCCTTCAATTGAGGAACCTCTTAAGCTTGAGATGAAGGTACTTTCAAAATACCTAAAGTATGCTTATTTGGGGAAGTCATCTATTTTGTCAGTTATCATATCCTCAGATTTAACTCATTCATAAGAGGAGAAATTTATGGATATTCTGAAGAATTATAAAAAACTTTTTGAATGAACCTTTGCAAATATAAAGGAGACTTGTCCCTTTATATGTATGCATATGTTTCTGATGGAAGATAAGCATAAACTCTGGATAGATCCTTAAAGAAGATTAAACCCAATTAAGAAAGAAGTATTTAAAGAGAATATTTAAATGACATGATATAGGTATTATCTACCATGTATCAGATAGTTCTTGGGGTTAGTCCTATTCACTGTGTTTCTAAGAAAGGAGTGACAGTGTTTGTAAATGAAAAAAAAATAATTTTTTTTCCCCTAGATATGTCACTGGGTGGTGTATATGTATAGATTATAAGAAATTAAATTATGTCACTAAGAAAGATCACTTTCTTTTACATTTTTTGGATCAGATGTTGGATAGACTAATTTAGCCATCCATATTTTTATTTTTTAGATGAATATTTAGGGTATCATTGAATTCCTATGAAGATCAAGATAAGACAATGTTTACAAGCCCTGATTAAACTTTTGCTTTTTGAAGAATGTCCGTTGGGTTATGTAACACACCTGCTACATTTCAGCGGTATATGATGTCTATTTTTTGTGACCTAATTATGAGAGTAATAGAAGTTTTTATGGATGATTTTTCAGTGTTTAGCCCTTCATTTGACTTTTGTTTGTATCATCTTTCAAAGGTGTTGAAATGTTGTGAAGAAACCAATTTTGTTCTTAATTTGAAGAACTGTTAATTCGTGGTTTCTAGAGGTATTGTGTTAGGATTTAATATATCTGAAAAAGACATGGAAGTAAACCTAGTAGAAGTTTAAGTTATTGAAAAATTACCTCCACCTACTAATGTGAGATGAGTTAGAAGTACTCTAGGACATGTTGGATTCTATAGGTAATATAGTAAGGATTTCTCTAAAATTGCCAAACCCTTATGCCACCTCTTAAGAAAGGATGCTCTATTTAATTTTTATCATGAATGCCAAAATGCCTTTAACACTCTCAAAGAGAAGTTAGTCACTGCTTCTATTATTGTCTTACCTAATTAGGGGAAACTGTTTGAGTTAATTTGTGATGCAAGTGATTATGTTATCGAGGCAATATTAGGACAAAGACAAGATAAAATATTTAGAGCTATATACTATGCAAGTAAAACTCTAAATGAAGCTAAAATTCATTATACGATTACTGAGAAAGAAATATTGACTATAGTATATGTTTTTGATAAATTTAGGTTCTATTTGAGTAGAATAAAATGTATTGTTCATACTGACCATTATATTATTCGATATATAATGTTAAAAAAGGATGTTAAACCGAGATTAATTAAATTGGTCCTTTTGATACAAGAGTTTGATATTGAAGTGGTGGATTGGAAGGAGACTGGTAATCACATAACAAACCATTTATCAAGACTAGATCAGCGGAATTAATGTGATTATGAAGTTGAAATCAATGAGATTTTTCCTGATGAGCAACTATTTTTTATTACTAAATGACGCATTTCGTGGCATGATGACATGATAAATTTTATAGTTATCGATATTATGCCCTACGATTTGACATACCATAAATGAAAGAAATTTGTCCATGAAGTCAGACATTACTTCTGGGATGACCCATACCTATAAAGAAAATATAAAGATAAAGTGATTAAGAGATGTGAGTTGGCCTCACCTTTATGAGAACCCCAAATTGACATCTATAGACAAGAAATGTCTTGAGCCACCCAAATTAGCTCAGGATCACCAGACACCCTTTAAAGACCCAATGATCACCATGATCACTAAATTCATCTTAAGATGAGGTCTACCAGCATTGAACCTCAAACCCTAAAAATTGGATTAATCCTTAATATACCCTTTTTGGGCTCAAACCATGATGACACCCAAAATGATCAGATCAATGATGACAAACCCTGATTTGATCACCGCCTTGACCATTTGGTCAATCTTGAACCCAATGGTCAACATATTGATCATTTGGTCAACCATGGACCTAATGGTCACCACATTGACCATATTGTTAACTTTGGACCCAATGATCACCCCATTGACCAATTGGTCAACCCTGACACCAAATTGGTCAAAATTGGTCAACACTGATAACAAATTGGTCAAAATTGATCATTTGGTCAACCTTGACACCAAATTGGTCAAAATTGGTTAATTGGTCAACCCTAACATCAAATTGGTCAAACTTGGTCATTTGGTTAATCCTAGGTCCTGATTGGTCAACTATGGTCAACTAGTGAATTCTGAGGCCCAATTGGTCAAATATAGTCAATAAGTCAACATTAAGCCACCATGACCAATTCTATACCCAAATAGGTTCAAATGGTCAAACTCATAAGTTTGACCTAATTAATTGGTTAATTAATTAATTAATTAATTAAGTCATCAAATCATCTCATGAAAGCTTTAGCCCAAGTGATATATATGGAAGACCTAGCCTATGCATGAGTGCCCAAGCCCAAAGCTTCTTCCACTCATGATCCATAGGTCTCCCATGAATCATAAACCCACTATGACACATCAAACGTATGGAATTTATGAAGCCGCATAGCATAACTACTTTTTTTGACTTGGGGTCAAAAACCATCATAAAGGATGAAAATATATGGCACCATATTAAAAATCCACCTCATCCACTTTAGGTGTAGATGGATTGGCTGGATCAACACCTTGTCAGCATGTCCCTCCACCTCACTAATCTTCCAGTAGGATATAAGCCTTACCCTAAGCCTCTTCCTCCTCCATACTTGATCTCATCATGAATTAGCCATGGAAATGGGGGAAGAGATAAACCACAACTGAAATTCTTCTCCCTTATCCTTCTGAGCTTTCCTGCACCAGCTTCAACATCTTCTCCAATAAGCTTTAAGCCCCTGTTTGCCTTTAATGGCTATTTAAGAAGCTAACCTGAAAGCCTCAAAAAGAGATGTTGACACATACAATCCTCAAACCATAAGGCACTCAACAACAATTTTGCACCCCATACTCTAACCAATAAAACCCCCATACTTCTAGCCCTTAATTTTCAATGAGTGCTTGACCTGAAATTTAGGAGAATTTTTTGATTTTGACACAAACCTTCCTAAACCTCAAATCTAACTCTTCCAAAAGCTTCCCTAAGCTCCATGAAGAAGTTTCCAACTGAAATTGTCTCTCCTCACACGCTCCAAACCTTCGCTAGGTGAAACCGTGAGGCTGTTTCAACCAAAACATAGGCAGGCTTGATTTCACTCCAAATTGAGCTAAGGAGGAGCTTCAAAAGTACCTAACGACCATTGTAGACAAGCTCAATTGAGACCTCACCAGTCAAAACCAGGTATGGGCTACTAACCCTAATTTTACGCTTGGTTTTCAGACATTGTGATAAGAACAATCAAATCATGGACATCTAACTACATGAATTTATTATTCTTATTGAGATGAAGCTTTAGAAAAAAAAAATTCATCAAAATCCATAAAGAATCGAGCAAGATGTAAACCTTTAAAGGTGGACAGTTTTCGGTTAATCATCCCGCAAGGATGATGAATAGATGTCACTCATTTCCGTGTATCGAAAATCAATGGTTGTGATCTATCTGCACCTCAAATCCATTCTTTTGAAACAAATTAAATAGCGAGCCACGTGGCTGCTCCTGTATAAAGCACCGTGAACCAGAATGCTCTACGTGGAGTTCAACATATCCAAGGTTGCATGGTGCGGGTTTTTGTGGTGTGTTGTAATATCTTTTAATACTACAATACACACAAGACACTCTAAATAGTAAATATGTTGTTCAATCACAATAAAAATCACATCAATATAAATATTTTTATATTTTAAAATCTTTAAGCTATCAAACCTTAATAATAACACAGGTATACGTATCGTTCAGGTAATAAAGGGTTGTAATGGAGTCCTAAATATCGATCCCACAGGGAGTTGGAAATTTATATGGTTATAAATTCAAACAAAATATTTAAACTCTAAAACTTAAGAAATAAAAACAAAAATAAAGTAAATTTTATTGTATTCTAAACGAAATGCAATTAAAAGGGCTAAGTTAACTAAACTATTTTTCGAACTTCAAATGTAAACTTACTAAGGCTAAACAAAGTTTGGTAATGAAGAGTTCAAATTTAAGAAAACTTTATTCCCTTTTATAGTGAGTTTATGGATTTTGAAGTAATTAAAATCATTTATAATTATATATAAAATTGTATTGTGCTAAATAGGAGCAATCCTATTCTTTACCCTCTGAGAGTGTATAAAGAACATTGACTAATCCAAAATTTGGTCCCTAAATTCATGGTTAGGATGGGAGGATATTGGCTGGCCCTTCCGAGCCTCCCCCTCCCAATTTTGCCTGCCACTCCAGAGCTCCCACTTCTCCCTACCAAAGGGCTAACAATCTTACTTTAGTTTCTAAGAAATTGGACCAAATTGGGGATTTTAGTCTGTCACCCTAAAATCTCCAATTCTACAAACATCAAAGTATACTTCCCTATTTATTTGCACTCAATCCCTTGGACTACATTCTCGCCCATAAAATTAAATGTGACTCTCACCTTATTGTAGAAGGCATAGCCCTTTTGGATCTTATGTTTCTCAACAAATTTTAACATTTCAATTGGCCAGATTAAAAAGTAAATGAAGTTCAGAGTTCGAATCATCAAAATTTATTGACATTTAAATCCTTACATAACAAAATTAATTCTTCACAATACCATATCTCATTTTAGGGAGAAGGATAAAGAATACTACTCAGAATTTATGAGAAGGATACAACAAAACATAGATTTTATATATAAAAATAAGATTTTATATATATATATAAAAATAAGTTTACAAAACAAAGAAAGGAAAGGACACAACTTATCTCACACTACTTCTCAAGAAAATCCCTTAAAGTTTCCTCTAAGCACTTTCTCGCTTTACAATCACACTCAATAAACTCTTAGAAATGTAATGAAAAAAAGATCTCTCACCTTTGCTCTCCTCTTAAACTCTAGAAGAAAATCTCTCTTCTCTACAACTCTCTCTCTCTCTCACCTCTCTAAAAAAAAACCCCTATACCTCACTAGACGCTGCTCTTTTAATTGGGGTGCCAGCCTTCTCTTCAAAGAATTCAAAATTCCATATTTTTTTCTGAAAGGCACACCTCTTCATATCAAGAGATAAGTCCCTTCATCCAAGAGACATATCTCTTCATTCAAGAGCCTTTCCAAAGTGTCTAGATGCATTGAATCACTCCATGGGGCTTTGAATTTATTGGAGCCTTCTAAAACTACTAAAAAATAGTCAATGGCCGCCTCACCCCATCTTAATTCATATTTAGCACCTCTGACACCAGTGTACTGAAGTTCCGCACTATTCTCTGGATTATGGCGCCTCTGGTGAATCTTCTCTTTAAAATGGCACCTCTGGCGCCATCACTTTAGAAAATGGTGCCTCTAGCACTAGGAAGATGAAAAGCTTCATTTTGACTCCAAATTTCTTCCTTTTTGCTTCTTTTTTCTCCAAATTCCTAAAATCAATACACCTGCAATAAAACATGAACATATCATTTTTTAAAGTACAATATCACTAAATTTAAGCATAAAATGTATACATAAAATTGCACATTACTTTTGTGTATCAAAATCCCTCAAACTTAAATGTTAAATGTCCTCAGGTGACTCTTTTACTACATATGAATATGACTTATAGTAGAGATTAACTTATAAAATTCTATATATTGTTTTAATAAATATAATAGTATAACTTAAGAAAAATTTTTAATAACTTAGGTTAAAACTAAAAGTATAAGAACATCTAATAATGAAGTCTAAGATTTCTGAATCTTTATTCATTTCAAGAAGAATTGTAATTTGTCATATCAAAGATACTTAGAACATTCATATGAAAAAGAAATTCATGAAAAATTTATTAGTAAAGATGCTAATATTCTAATACAAGTGTAGAAAATGTAATAATGTCTTTTTCCTCAAGTTGATTCAAGTGAAGCCAATTTTTTATTTGGCATCTCTTCAAGCTTCTCCTTTCAAGCTTCTCCTCACATATTTCATATTTTTCTTTTCTTTTCCTTTTTTCTTTTCTTTTTCTTTAGGATCATTTTCAATACTTATTTCCTTTTCTTTTTATTTGAGGATTACTATATTTGGATAGCCTTTAATAATTTTGAACTTCACTATCCTCCTCTTGAATTTAAGACTTCTTACCTTCCTTCACTTTATAAATTCATATTAGCTTTGAAGATTTTTCATGAAGTATCATTCTTTTCTTCTTATATGAAAATCTATGATTTTTAATACTTCAAAAATACAAATTCCTTTACTTTAAATAGAAAAAGCATTGTCTTATCCTTTCATACTAAATATCGTAACTCTAGAATTGACCTTTATTATTAAAGATTTTTACTAAAATTTAATATAGTATTCAACAACAAAAATATAGTTATCTAAAGTTAAACTCTGATACCCAAGGTCATGTTTAATTACTTTTAAAAATATATTTAATTGAGGGAAAATAAAATTTAGTTTATTTCTTTTAAAGAAATTTTTCTTTCCCCCAAACTTAGATTTTTTAATAATAAGTAAAGTATTCAGTACAAAAAATTATAGGTGAAAGAAAATAGTAAATGCATAAAAATAAACTAACATATAGAGGGTTATGAATATGAAACTTTGCTCAGACACGTTGCATGTACTAATTTAAACAGTACAGGCTTTAAATCATTAAATGAAACATAATTTACACAGTATTTGCTAAGAAAAGGGAAACTAAAAACAAAAATAGTGAATTAAAGAAAATAATAATGCTAAAATAAAAATCCATAATTTACATCTAAACACACAAAAAGTTTAATAGTTCCACACAAAAAACACATAAATGTCCAAATCACAACAAAAATAATTAAAACAGATAAAACCCAATGAATTGTCATTCATCATCTTCCTCTTTTCTTCTTCTTCTTCTTCTTCTCCTTCAAAGTCAACTTGCACATAAGGCGTAAATCTGGGGCATGTAAAAAATTCTACATTATGATCACCCCTAAGAGATCCAACCATTGCCTCTAGATATGCAATATCATGTTGTACTCTTCTTTGTTGATAGTCATCATTATGAGAATTTCTTGATTCCAAGCCACTTATTTTATTCTGCATTGCTACAATATCCGATTATTGAATCATTAAATGTTCCATAATATTTTCAAGTGAAATGGTACTGGAAGTGGATGGTCCTGCAGCTGATGTAGAAGGTCTATCACTACTTCCACTTCTAGATCCAGCAAATGATTCAAATTTATGAAATGTGGGTTTTCCAATGGGTTTAAGTGGTTGCAATATTTCTTCATTTCTATCAAATTCTACTGCTGATTGTTCACAAAAAGTGAAAATCAAGGCAGGATAACCTAAACCACTGGTGGTTCCACTTCTAGCAATACTCTGAGCACTATGCACAATAAGAACATCGATATCAACTGCCTTCATTTATTGAATACAAAAATTCAGTTATGCTCTCTCCTTGGTTACTTCACTAAGTTGATTAGTTGGAAGTGATTTTGCAGAAACAAAGTAATTCCGCACTTTAGAATGCACTTTTAACATGGAAGTGGAGAAATTAACTTTGTGATTATTCTTAATCTTTCATTAGTAAGATAGGCAATTACTTCATCAATTGATGAATCAAAAATTACACATGCAGAATACTCACAATGAAAGTCATTCCTCGACTGGTAAAATGCATTGATCCTTTATAAAGTAAATTCAAGATTTTTACCTCTAACATAAACGTGCTCGTTAGATGTCACGCGAAGATTAGCATAAAATTTTTGAATGGTAGGAACAATTGATACTGCGGTGAAGTAGTAAATGGTCTCCCAGTTTGGAGCAATTATCAACCTTTCAATTTCTCCTCTCGAGTTCAAGGATGCAGATTGTTGAATCAATTTCCTTGCACCCATCATAGTATTGTACTTATATTGAGCCTTCAAATTAATGAATCGTCTCACATCAAAATTTCCCGTAGGTTTTCCTATTTTCACTCTTGGAGCCATAAAAATTTCTATATAAATTCAAATAAAATTAAAATAAATTCACACTATCATTAGACTTGTTAAGAAACTTTTCACCATGAGCTCTCTCAAAACTTCTTCAATAAAAACTCAAATTTTCAGATTTTCTTAATGTAGGAAAAATCCACGGTGAAAATAAAAAATTTCTAAGTTAAAGTGAATCTCTTACCAAAGGAAGATAAAATCCAAAACTTTTTAGCCCTCAAATCTCCTTAAATCCACAAAAATGCAAGCCCTAGGTTGAGTTTCAGCCTTAGTCTAGAGGTAAGAGACGACTCAAGTGATAAAAATCGGGTTTTACAGTGGTTTTTTGTGGTTTTATTGAAGTCTAGGCATTTTCGAGAAACTAGCGCCTCATGCGCCAAATCTGGCACCTCTGGCACCAACATCAAAGTTTTCAGATTTCAATTTTCTTTTGAAATATGTTGTATACCAAACCACACCAATCTCTAATTAACCCAATCAACCACACCAATCTCTAATTAACTTAAATTAACACTTATATTCATAATTAAACAATCTTCTAACAACATATTTTCACAAACAGCACAAAATTCACATTTATATATAAAATTCACATGATTACAAGCCAACTTTTTTTCAAACCAATATATCCAATTCAACGTCAAAATCACACCATACAACTAATGCTGAAGATTAAATATCCAAAATTTCACAAATAACACATATAAAGTTCACCAATAAAATTAAATGAAATTCAACACAAACACATAACACATATGCAATCATAATTTCAAAGTCTGTTCTTTAGAGAGTTCAAACATCTTCTTCACTTTCATCTTCTTGAATATTTCCAATGGATTAGCAGTGAACGTACAAGTTATAAAAAGCTCAGTGAGGAAATTTGTTTGTCGAATCTTCTTCAACCTAAGCATTTTTCTTAAACATATGCACCATACCTTCTTCAATGTGATTGGTATGTTCGAGTTGCTCCTTCATCCTCCAATCCAAATGATCAAATATATCAGAAATATTCCCAGTTAAATTCATAATATTTTACACCTCTTTCTCTAGCTTCTTGATCCTTTTCAAAATATCATGCAAACTATAAAATAAGCGGGGCTAAATAGGAGATGAATTTTGAGATGATTGATCCATAAGAATATTCATGTTATTTTCCTCCCCATTTGCGATGCAGTTGCAACAAATCTCTGGGTCCATAGGCTTTCAAGGAAGAAGCACTTTTTCCCAACTTCCATAAGGCACTTGTGATTGGTTGCATATTAGGAAAATGGTGGAAGGATGAAGCAGCCCTTAATTCGACCTATTTATAATCAAACTCAGAAAGATTTTACAATTAAAGCACCCACATCAATAGGTAATCTAGTTTGAATACAATAATTCAAAATAACACTATCCTTAGTCACTTTACTGATTTTCATGGTAGGAAAAAGTATTGATGAAATAAATAAATGCCACTTCTTCGCTACAAGATTCGATAATGATGAAGGAAAAATTACATGTCTATTATCTCTTGTCTCCCAATTTGCATCTTCATTAGTAAGGAATCGATAGAGTTCATTCATGTTATCTCTTGTAGGGACAAAATTGGCATAATGACAAATCATGATGCTTTCAATCATAAACAAGTCATTTATTCTTGAAGGAGTAAAGTATCCACCTGCCTCATGGTATCCACCTGCCTCAGACATAGATGACTCCTTGGTTAATTCCATGAAGATTAGCATAAAACTCTTTCGCCACATGAGTGACTACTGTAGCAATGGTTCAACATAACATTTCCCAGTGTCTCTGTGCAATAATCTCCTCCAATCAAGTATTTGGTGTGTTGAATCCTTGATTCACAAATCCTTGCTCCTTGATTAATCTCCTTGATTAATCTCTTCTCTTGATTAATCTCTTCTTCATAAGAAGTTGATCATATAACTTCCGCACATCGAAACTGATGAACTTTCTCCTATTGAAAATTTCATATCTAGGGGTTTCTTTAGAGTTGGAAGCCATAATATTTGAAAATGGCGACTTCCTTTTTTGTTTTATCCTCTGAAATAACCCTAAATTTCAGTTTTTGGGAGTTACAAGGAAGAAAATTCATCAAAAAATGTTTAAAGCCACCTTTGGAACCTTCCAAACTCGTCTTAGTAATCATGACGCTTCTAGCATTGATTTCTGGCGCTTATGGTGCCAACTATCTAGAAATGGCGCCTCAGATGCTAGCTCAAATTTTGTTGCACTGTTTCATTTTAAATCCAAATATCTCTCAAATCTTCCATATAATCTGGTAAGTAAAAATGTTTTGATGTATTTTCTCAATATGCCAGCCTCTCAAGTACACTAAATTCATAAAAAAAGCATAAATAAGGATATATATAAAATATTATTTTTAAAAACAAATTAGCAACATAAACAAAGATAAATATGGGTTGCCTCACACAATGCACTTTGTTTAATGTCATCAGCGCGACATCCGAGTCTTTACTCTGGGTGACCTAACATTACAGTCTCTTTAAAATTTGGCCTTTGACCATCAAAATATGCTTTCAGTCTGTACCCATTCACTTTAAATATCTTTCCAGTAATGAGAACTTCAATATTAACAACTCATTAAGGGTAGACTTTTATGACAGTGAATTGCACTATCCGAAGTCTAGACTTTTATGACAGTGAATTGCACTATCCACCTAGACTTCAGTTTTCCAGGAAATAATGTCAATTATCTATTTTATAATAAAACTTCCTGTCAAGGCCCAAATTCCTTTTTTATTATCTTTCGATCATTCCATTATTTTATTTTATCCATATATATCCTAGCATTATCATAAGATTCATTCTTATCAATTCTGAAGTGACCCCCAATTCAGAATCATGACATTTCTGGATGATTTCTTCAATTTCTTTATAAGGCACAAATCTCCGTATAACTAAATTTTTGCATTATTTGTACAAATATGGGTCATCCCAAGATTTTGTATCATGAATAATTTTTCTCTCTTGTTACTTTGTCAAATCATATGGTAAAATACCACTAACAATGTAGTTCACAACATCGGTATACCATGATATTTCTCATTCTTTAAGAATATAAAGTTGTTCATCAAGAAAAGTTTTATTAATTTCTGTTTCAAGTTAAATGTTTCTTCCTGGTCTAGCCTAGATAAATGATCAACTATTTGATTATCAGAACCTTTCCTATCTCTTTCCTATCTATTACCAAAAAATCAAATTCTTGCATCAGAACTACCAATCTAATTAATCTTGATTTCACATCATTCTTTCGCATCAAATATTTTATAACAGAGTGGTCTGTATGTACAACACATTTAACTCCAATCAGATATGACTTAAAATTATGAAAGGCATAAATAATGGCTTATAACTCTCATTCTGTAGTAGTATAATTAATTTAAGCATCATTTAGAGTGTTACTAGCATAATATATAACTTTAAAAAATTTCTCATATCTCTGCCCTAAAACAGATCCAATTGCATAATAACTTGCATTACACATTACATCAAATGGTTTCTCCCAATCAGGTGAAACAATTATAGGAGCAGTGATTATTTTTTGTTTCAATGCTTCAAAGGCATTAAGGCACTCTTAATTAAAATTAAATTTTGTATCTCTTTCCGAAAGTTGACATAAAAGCTTTGTGATTTTTGAAAATCTTTAATATACCACCTGTAAAAACCATCATGTCCTAAAAAACACTAACTCCTCTTATAATAATAGTAGAGGTAGGTTAACAATAACTTGAAGTTTTGTCGGATCTACTTCCATGCTGTTTTCTGAAATTTTATGCCCAAGTACAATTCATCCTGCAACCATGAATTGACATTTTTTTCCAATTTAATACTAAATTTGTCTTTTCAAATCATTCTAGAGCATTCTCTAAATGATTTAGACATATTTCAATTGAAGTTCCAAATACAGAAAAATCAACCATAAGGACTTCTATCCCCTTTTTAATTAAATCACTGAAAATTGACATCATACATATTTTAAATATTGTAGTTGCATTACATAAACCAAAGGGCATTCTTCAAAAAGTAAACATATCATAAGAACTAGTAAATATTGTCTTCTCTTGATCATCCAGAGAAATAGGAATTTGATGATAGCCGGTATATCCATCTAAAAAGAAAAAATATTTGTGCCCAGCAAGCCTATCCAAAGTTTGGTCCAAAAAGGGTAAAGGAAAGTGATCTTTCATGTTGACCAAGTTTAATTTTCTATAATCAATGCAAATTCACAATCTAGTGACTTATCTTGTTAGTATTAATTCATTATTCTCATTTGTCACAACAGTCACACCCTCTTTCTAAAGAACACAATGAATTGGACTCACCCAAGTACTATATGAAATAAGATCTTTTATGCTAGCATCTAACCATTTTAAGATTTCTTTTTAAACAAATTCTTTCATCATTGAGGTTAATCTCATTTGAGGATCAGCTTTTGGTTCATGATGTTCTTCCAATAAAATTTGGTGCACACAAATTGAAGAACTGATTCCTTTGATATCAACTAACATCCATCCAACAACTTTTGTTCATGTATTTCAGCTAAGTCTGAGGATACGTTAACAGATGGTGTACATAAATCTACTAAAAAGGGATATTTTAGTTCAAGAGGTTTCACAATCGAAGAAATCAAATTATTATTATTATTCATAAGATCTAACAGTTCAAATTGTTCCTAAACATAATCCATTTCTTCATTACTGACTTCCAAAGAATTATCTTGAATTATATCCTCATCTTCATACTCCAAATATTCTTCTTTAGTTTTCTTTTCAAATGTATTTGTGAAATACTCATTGCTTACAAAGTCATTTATATCCATTCTGAAGCATTCATCATCTCTTCCTTTTGCTTGGTATCTCATTGATTTTACAATGTTAAATGTAACTTCTTGATAACCGACTCACATTGTTAATTCTCTATTCTTCACATCTATCAAAGCTCTTCCAGTTGCAAGAAATAATCTTCCTAAAATGATAGAAATTTCTTTTCTTCCTTCATATCTAACGCAATAAAATCCAGAAAAAATATAAATTTATCAACTTTTACCAAAACCTCTCCTATAAATCCTTTAGGATAGGTAATTGAACAATCAACTAACTGAAGAGTTACAGCAGTAGGTGAAATTTCTCCTAAACCCAACCTTTTGAAAATTGATAAAGGCAAAAGATTAATATTGGCTCAAAAATCACATAAAGCTTTTCCAAAAAATCTTTCTCCATTAGCACAAGGAATAGTAAAACTACCAAAATCAATAAGTTTCTCGGGAAGCTTTTTCTGAATTATAGTGATACACTCCTCACTAAGTGCAACAGTCTCATTATCTGTAAACTTCATTTTTTATTCATTATATCATTCGTAAACTTCACATAGCTTGTCTTGTTCCAAAGCTTCAACAAATGAAATGTTTATCGTCAATTTCCTCAATATTTCCAAATTTTTTTTAAATTGGTTATCTCTGTTATACAACTTCAATCTTTGAAGAAATGGAGGTGGTGGTCTTTCTATAGCAATTTTCATTGGTTTAATAGGACATTCTGACTCAAGATGAAATCTATGCTAGACTTTACATTTTCCAATCCTGCTTTCTCCACTACAATCTCTTGTTGAACTTTTGTTTCTAATTCTTTTCCACTTCTCAGTTGAATAGCCTTGATTTGTTTTTTGTTCTGATCTTTAATATTTACTTCAACATTACTAGGCAAAGTTTCAGGAGATCTATTGCTAAGTGCAGTAGTAATACATCCCAACTGATTTTCCATGTTTCTAATTGTAGCTCCTTAACTTTGTAATTGTGCTCCCATTTGGAAATATAATTATTACAATGACAATTTCTTCTCTTTACTTTGTGAATTACTATTAAAACATGGAGGGCAATAATGTTTATAGTTAGAATTCTCCTGATTATTGGAATTTCCTAATGGGTTTGTAGGGTTGTTCCCTCATTGCGAATTTATAGCATTGGAGTTATTACTACTCCAATTGAAATTAGGGTGCTTTTTCCAACTAGGATTATACAAATTTGAATAAGGATTATTAGTTCAATTGTTTATTAAATTTAAATTCACATATGATGATTGAGAATCTATCATTGACCCAATGAATTTTCCTCAAGCACAGGAGGTGTCTGAGAATAATTCATTTCATATTGATCTATCTTCTTTAATATTACAGCAATTTTAGCAGTCAAAATAGATATTGCATTAGAATCATGAATACTAGCTTCTCTCTTTTGAGTTATCCTTTCAGAGGGCCATTGAAAATTTTTAGTAGCCATCACTTCAATTAAAGAATATGCTTCATTTAATAGTTTTAACATTAATGATCCACCACAAGAAGTGTCAATTATAGATCTAAGAGATCCAATGAATTTATTATAAAAGTTTAACTTATCAACCAATCTGGTAACACATGGTGTGAACACTTAAGGAAATCTTTAAATCTTTTCCGAACTTCATAAATTGATTCTCCTTCAAATTGATAAAAAGATGTGATATGATTTCTAAGCTTGGCAGTTTTTGAAGGTAGGAAAAATTTAGATAAAAATTTTTGTGATAATTCTCCTCAAGCTCTAATAGATCCAAGTGCTAACAAGTTTAACAACATCTTAGCTTTATCCCTTAGTGAAAATAGGAAAAAGTCTAATTCTGATAGATCCAGGTGCTAACGAGTTTAACCACATCATTCAAACCTCCATCATATTTAAATGGAGCACACAATTCTAGAAAGCTAGCATACTGTAAGTTAGAATCTTGAATCAGTGTTCCCCAAAATAATTATTTTTTATCATTTGGATAATATCAGGTTTAAGCTCAATTGAATTAACAGCTACAGCAGGGTTTTGTATACTCAAGTGAATTTCATCTGCTGTAGGATTAAAGTAATATTTTAAAGGTCTCTGATGATGTTCAACTTCAATTCCAGGATTATTTAAGTTTGTAGCCATTTAATTTAAATTTACTAACTCTTTTTGTTATTTTTGAAATTTTCAAATAGTTCTTTCTAACTCCGAATCGTAAGGTACTAAACCTTTAGATCTAAAACTATGCATACACAAATACAATAAGCAATAAACATAAGCAAACACACTAAAATATATAAATATTAATTAAATTAAAATAAGTTTTATAGTTCAAACAAATTATTCTTAATTATAAAGTAATTTACTGTTACTCCTAACAACAACGCCAAAAACTTGGTGCAGGTTTTTGTGGTGTGTTGTGATATCTTTCAATGCTACAATACACATACGACAACACAAATAGTAAATATGTAGTTCGATCACAATAAAAATAACTTCAATATAAATAATTTTATATTTTAAAATCTTTAAGCTATCAAACCTTAATAATAACACAAGTATATGTATCACTCAAGTAATAAATGTCTCTAATTGAGTCCTGAGTATTGATCCCATAGGGAGTTGAAAATTCTTATGGTTATAACGTCAAACACAATATTCAAACTCTAAAACTTAAGTAATAAAAACAAATCTAAAGTAAATTTTAATGTATGTTAAATGAAATGCAGTTAAAAGGATTAAGTTAACTAAACTATTTTCCAATCTTCAAAAGTAAACTTACTAAGACTAACTAAAGTTTCGTAATGAAGAGTTCAAATTTAAGAAAGCATCCTTTCCCTATACAATGAGTTTATGGATTGTGAAGTAATTAAAATTATATATATAAATGTATTGTACTAAATAGAAAAAATCCTATTCTTTACCCTCTTAAAGTTTATAAAGAACACTTACTAATTTAGAGTTTGGTCCATAAATTTGTGGTTAGGTTGATAGGATACTGGCTGCCACTCCAGAGCTCCCACTTCTCCCTCCCCTGAGGGCTAACAATCTCACTTTAATTTTCAAGCAACTAGACCAAATTGGGGATATTAGTCTGTCGCCCTAAAATCTCCAATTGTTTGCCCATCAAAGTATATTTCCCTATTTATTTGTGCTCCACCCCATGGACTACATTCTCACCCATGAAATTGAATGTGACGCTTAGTTTTGTAGAAGGCATAACTCTTTTGATATTATGTTTCTCAACAATTTTTAACATTTAAATTGGCCAAATCAAAAAGTAAATGAATATTAGATTTCGAATCATCACAATTTAATGACATTTAAATCCTTACATAACAAAATTAATTCTTCACAAAACCATATCTCATTATAAAGAGATGGATAGAGAAGAATACTCAAAATTCATGAGAAGGATACGACAAAACATATATTTTATATATAAAAATAAGTTACAAAACTGAGAAAGGAAAGAACACAACTTATCTCACACTCCTTCTCAAGAAAATCCCTTGAAGTTCCCTTTAAGCACTTTCTCTCTTTACAATCACACTAAATTCTCTATTAGAAATGTAATGAAGAAGAAATCTCTCACATTCCCTCTCCTCTCACAACTCTAAAAGAAAATCTCTCTTCTCCACAACTCTCTCTCTCTCTCTAACAAAAAAAAACCCCTAGATCTCACTAGACTCTCCTCTTTTAATAGGGGCGTCAGCCTTCTATTTAAAGAATTCAAAATTCCCCCTTTTTTTCCAAAAGGCATACCTCTCCAAATCAAGAGACAAGTCCTTTCATCCAAGAGACATACTTCTTCATTAATGAGCCTTTCTATAGTGTCTACATGCATTGAATCAGACAATGGGGCATATGCATATGAATTGATTGGAGCCTTCTAGAACAACTCCAAAATAGTCAATATCATCTCACTTCATCTTAATTCGTTCCTGGTTCCTCTATCGCTAGTGTATTGAACTTTTGTGTTGTTCTCTGGATTTTGGCAACTTTGGCGCCAATTTTGGCACCAGGATGCTGAAAAGCATCATTTTGACTTCAATTTTTTTCCTTTTGCTTTTTTTTCTCCAAATTCCTTAAATCAATATGCCTGCAAAAAAATATGAAAATACCCTTCTTTAAAGTGCAATATCACCAAATTTAAGCATAAAATATTTACTCAAAATTACACATTTTTTTGGTGTATCATTGCGCTAGCGCCTAAGTGGATTAATAAGAATTTAGTGATTTTATTAATTTGAGAAAATGCATAAAACCTTCAAAAAATCATATCAAGACAAAGAAAAGTCATAAAATTATGATAAAAATACCTCTAGATTCTGAAAAATGAGGAGAAAATTATAAAAATAGAATCTAAAATTAATAGATTATACATAATTAATTAATTAATTAATTAATCTATGGAGTAATTTAATTATTAAAAATTAATTATAAATCCCAAAATCATGAAATTTGTAGGGATCTCTCCTCTCATCCTTGGGAACATTCCCTGATTTTTCTAAGGATAGGAAAAATCCCTAGAGTCAAAATTACCAATTTTCACTAAACCATGTAATTGTTTTAAAAAATAATTATTAAAAAATCAAAAAGATGGAAATTAAATTGAAATTTGGTTATAAAATTTAGGGTGATTAATTCGAATCTTAAAATGACAATTTCTAACCTTTGAAAAATTTAAAATGACATTTTAGCCTCTAGGGGTAAAAATGTAAATTTTCAAATTTACATATATAACCCTAAAATTTCTTAGGCTTGAATATTTACTTTGAGTGAACATTAAGAATAACTTAATCCTATCCCAAATTATACCTAGAGTAAACCTAAGCCTTAACCAAAATTGGGCTTAGTCACACCCCTAAACCATTAAGTTCAACCCATATGAACTCAAATAAAAAATCCAACCTTTGGGTTCAATTCAAATGAACCTATATCATATTCTAAATACTTAGGTTCAACCTACATGATTCTACTTCAAAATCAGAATTTCTTTGTGTTCAACCCAAATTGACCTAAATCAAATTTTAAACACCTAGGTTCAACCCATATGAACCTAAACCAAAATCAAAGCTCCTTGGGTTCAATTCACATAAACTCAAGTCAAACCCTAAACTTTTAAGTTCAATCCATACAAACCCAAACTTGAATCAAAATCTTTGGGTTCAACCTAAATGAACCCAAACAAACCAAAACCTAGTTTGTTCTAACCCCAATTAGACCTAATTACCCTTAAGCCATAACTACATTAAGCTTAAGTAACCTTTAAACTATAATTAGGTTGACGACACCTGGATATGGTGAAATGGGTACGTCACCTTCAATTTTCATCGTGTCATAACTGTGTGTCTTTTGATTAAAAGGAGTTGCCACCTGTTTATCTATTTTTTTGCCCTAATCTCCAATTAACTTATTTTCTTGAATCATGTCAAGGATTCCAAGATTTTAAGAAACTAGGAGAAGTAAGGAAAGGGATAAAAATAGAAAACATGAGAAAAAGAAATGTCAAAAAGTTTTTTCCTTGTGGTGAACACTATAGAGAAATGATTTATCATATGAGGAAAACCACATGAAAAATAAATAACTAGAGATTTTAGGTGTAGAGCAAGCTCCTATAATTAATTACATCTTAGATAGTTAGATCTGTCTAAGAAACTTCTGATTCTTGTCAACACTCGTTCTCCTAAGAAATATCAAGGTCAAGGAAAGAAACATCAAATGTTTAATTCTTAGGGTAATAGATTTTTAAGAATTTGATATTACTCTAAAGGTTTTGTTTTATTTTTTTCATGTCATGTCAAGTCATTTTTTTTTGTTTTATTTTTATCATGTTGTGTCATTTTGTTTTTGTTTTATTTTTGTCATGTCATTTTATTTTGCTTTGTCTGTTTTCATCATGTCATGTCGTTTTATTTTGTTTTTATCATGTCATGTGTTTTGTTTTGTTTTTCACATGTCATGTTGTTTTGTTTTGTTTTGTTTTTGTCATGTCCTGTCATTGTGTTTTGTTTAATTTTTATTATGCCATGTCATTTCATTTTGTTTTAGTCATGTCATGTTGTTTTAATTATTTTTTTTCATGCATGTTGTTTTGTTTTGTTTTGTTTCATGTCATGTTGTTTTATATTATTTTTGTCATGTCATGTTGTTTTATTTTGTTTTTGTCATGTCATGTTATTTTTTTTTTATTTTGGTTTTATTGTCTTGAGATTCTGCTTCTGAATGTCGTCCTGCAAAATAGAGTTAGCACACCCTATAACATGCAAAAGAAATCTAAAGCAAAATTTTTGTTTTTATGTCTCCAACAAACCTGTAAAAGAGAACACGATTAGCATAAAATCATGTTTTCAAATTTTTCAGTTTTAGTTGGTTATTTAATTGGTTGAATAATTTTTAAATGACCCGCTGAAGTTTCTATGGCTCCGTCATCCCACGACCGTAAAAATATTCAATTTTTCTTAGTCCAAAAGCTGTTTAAACCAGGACCAAAAAATTCTTGTCACCAACCACAGATTGGGTCATCAAAGAAATCTTCATAAATTTGATTAGAGATGTTCAAGTTGCATTCAGTGATCTTTGTTCATTAGAGTTCAATTTAAGTTTTAATGTCTTATTCCAATTTTAGGATTTAAAATTTTAGGTCGTTTATGATTTATTAGTCGATTAAATTTTTATCATTTTTGTCATTTTTGTTATTTATTTTTATTTGGGATGACCCGATCATAATCCCATGGTTCCGTTGTCTCGAGTAATTATGTTTGCGGTTTGATTAACGACAAGTGGTTAGAAAATATTTTGTTAGCAATATTGGGTTTCCTCTTCCAAAATATCTTCTCAAACCTAGTTGCATTTTTAGGTTCAAGTTTAAGTTTTTTTATGTCTTGTAAGGTGAATTTTATGTAATTTATGTCGGTGAGTTGGATTTTTATGATGAAATTTTTTTAGGTCTGATGTAAATTTTGACCTAAAGGAGTTTAATTGAAACCTAAGATTTAGGTTTAATATCGGTGAAACTTGTAGATTGATGTCAATCAATTTGGATAGATATTAAGTTATGAAGATGATTCAAGTTCATTATTGGTAGAACATAGAGTTTTAAGATGGTTTAAGTCCAATGTAGGTAGGACTTAAAATGATTTAGCTTCAATGTTGGTAGAACCTAAGGTTTGAAATAGATTAAGTTCAATGTAGGTAGGACTCAAAATTTTGTAGGTTCAATGTTGGTAGAACCTAATGATTGAAAATGGTTTAAGTCCAATATTGGTAGGACTTAAGTTGTTTTAGGTTCAATGTAGGTAGAACCTAATGTTAAAAAATGGTTTAAGTCCAATGTAGTTAGGACATAAAGTTAATTGAGATCTAATGTGATTGGGATCTAAGGTTGATTTAGGTTAAATTTTGAATCTAAGATAGTCTTAAGTCCAATGTTGTTAGGCCTTAAAGTTGGGTCGATTTAAGTTCAATGTAGGTTCCACTTAAAATCTAAATTAACTTAGGTAGATTGAGCCTAAGATTTAGGTTAATTTGATTTGAACCTAAGTATTAAAATTAAGTTTAAGTTGGGTTGAACTTAAGGGTTTAAGTTGAGTTAGGTTCAGGTTTGGTAGAGATTGAGTTAAAGGTTGGATTTAAGTTTAGTATATGTTGAACCTAAGGTTTGGTTAACTTGGGTTCAAGTTGGGTTAAACCTAAGTATGAAGTTGAATTAGGTTCAATTTGGGTTGAAGCTAAAGTTGATGTTGACTTAGGTTCAATTTGAGTTGAACCTAAGTTAAAGGTTTGATTTAGGTTCAATATATATTGAACCTAAGGTTTGGTTAACTTGGGTTCAAGTTGGGTTGAACCTAAGTTTGAAGTTGAATTAGGTTCAATTTTTGTTGAACCTAAAGTTGATGTTGACTTAGGTTCAATTTGAGTTGAACCTAAGTTACAGTTTTGATTTAGGTTCAGTATATGTTGAACCTAAGGTTAGATTAAGGTTTAAGGTTAATTAAACCTAATTTAGGTTAGGTTTAATTAATAAATTAATTACACTTAATTAGGGTTAAGTCTAATTAGGGTTTAAGGTTAATTAAACCTAATGTAAGTAAGGTTTAATTGATTAATTAGGTTTAATTAGGTGTTAGACCTAATTAGGGTTTAATGATTAATTAAACCTAATTTAGGTAAGGTTTAATTGATTAGTTAGACTTTATTAGGGTTAAGTCTAATTAGGGTTTATGGTTAATTAACCTTATTTAGGTAAGGTTTAATTTGTTAATTAGGTCTAACAAGGTTTAGGGTTAAATAAACATAATTTGGGTAAGGTTTAATTGATTAATTATACTTAATCAGGGTTAAGTCTAATTAGGGTTTCAATTTAATTAAACCTAATTTAGGTAAGGTTTAATTGATTAATTAAAATTATTTAAGGTTAAGTCAAAATAAGGTTTAAGGTTATTTAAGCCTAAGGTAGGTAAGGTTTAATTGATTAATTAGACATAATTAAGGTTAAGTTTAATTAGGGTTTAAGGTTAATTAAATCTAATGTAAGTAAGGTTTAATTGATTAACTAGGTCTAATTACGGGTTAGACCTAATTAGGATTTATGGTTAATTAAACCATTAATTAAACCTAATTTAGTTAAGGTTCAGTTGATTAATTAAATTTAATTAGGGTTATGTCTAATAAGGGTTTAAGGTTAATTAAACCTAATGTAGGTAAGGTTTAATTGATTAATTAGACTTAATTAGGGTTAAGTCTAATTATGATTTAAGATTAATTAAACCTAATTTAGTTAAGGTTCAGTTGATTAATTAAATTTAATTAGGGTTATGTCTAATAAGGGTTTAAGGTTAATTAAACCTAATGTAGGTAAGGTTTAATTGATTAATTAGACTTAATTAGGGTTAAGTTTAATTAGGGTTTAAGGTTAAGTAAACCTTAAAATTAGGGTTTCAGGTTAATTAAACCTAATCTAAGTAAGGTTTAATTGATTAATTAAACTTAATTAGGGTTAAGTTTAATTAGGTTTAAGGTTAAATAAACCTATTGTAATTAAGGTTAAATTGATTGATTAGACTTAATTAGGGTTTAGAATTAATTAAACCTAATTTAGGTAATGTTTAATTAATTTATTTGAGTTAATTAGAGGATAAGTCTACTTGGGGTTTAAGGTTAACTAAACCTAATGTAATTAAGGTTTAATTGATTAATTACACTTAATTAGGGATCATTTTAATTAGGGTTTAGTATTAATTAAACCTAATTTAGGTAAGGTTTAATTGATTAATTGGACTTAATTAGGGTTCAGGATTTATTAAAACTAATTTAGGTCAAGTTTAATTAGGTTAATTAGGTCTAATTAGGGGTTAGACCTAATTAGGGTTTAGGGTTAGTTAAACCTAATTTAGGTAAAGTTTAATGGATTAATTAGAATTAATCTAGGTTATGTATAATTAGGGTCTAGGATTAATTAAACCAAATTTAGGTAAGGTTTAATAAGTTTAATTAGTTCTAATTAGGGGTTAGACCTAATTAGGGTTTGGGGTTAATTAAACATATTTTAGGTAAGGTTTAAGTGATTAATTAGACTTAATTAGGTTTAAGTCTAATTAGTGTTTGGGATTAATTAAACCTAATTTAGGTAAGGTTTAATTGATTAATTAGACTTACTTAAGGTGAAGTCTAATTAGTGTTTAAGGTTAATTAAACCTAATTTAAGTAAAGTTCAATTAGGATAATTAGGTTTAAGGTTAATTAAACCTAATTTAAGTAAAGTTCAGTTAGGATAATTAGGTCTAATTAGGGGTTACAGCTAATTAGGGTTTTGTTGAGTTAAACCTAATGTAATTAAGGTTTAATCGGTTTTTAATTAGGTCTAACAATGGTTTAAACCTAATTTTAGTTTAAGATGTTTAGGTTCACCTAGATGGACCCTAAGTGTCTTTGTTTGGTCTACCTTGAATTCAGATTAAGTCTAGGTTGATAAGATTTAATTTTTTTGTCTTTTTGAGTCAATTGAGTTAGACTGAATGGTCCTGAGGAGATGATTAGACCCTATGTCAATTAGGTCTAAGGATCAAGGTTTGGTCAACCCTATGTGTCACTAAAGGCTAGTGTACAAGCCTAAAGAAATTTTGGGTTAAATATGTAATTTTGAATTTTACAATTTTGACCCTAGAGATGAAATGTCAATTTAAAATTTGTAAATTATTAAAAAAATTTCATTATAGGGTTCAAAAATGTCACTCTAAGTTTTCTAACCATTTCTAATTTCTTCAATTTTAAAAATTATTTTTAAAGATAATCACAAAGTTTGATAGAAATTAGGAAATTGAGTCTTAGGGAGATTTTCTAGCTTTGGAAAAATCAGGGAAAGTTCCTAAGGGATTAAAGATAATTCCCTAAAATTTTCAAAATTTTTGAAATTATAAATAATTTTTAATAATTAAATTACTCCAGAGAGTAATTAAATAATTAAAAATTAAATATACTTAATTAAACTCTAATTTTAAGCTCAAAATATTCTCCTTCTTTTTATAAATCCAAGGGTATTTTTATTTTATTTTTTGATTTTTCTATGAAAAGAGATGTATTTTTGAAGTTTTATGTATTTAATTAAATAAGAAAATTTGGATTTTATTATTTAATTGACCTGACGCTAGCTCAAACGTCAGATTTGTCGAAATCCCACGCGACGCCGTCTTATTGGTTGGGGAATCCATACAAGCATATATGTGGCCCATGGTTTCATCTATTTTGTATGGATGAAATCGCGGTCCAATGAAATCAGAGCCATTTATTTCCGATACATAGAAATGGACAACATCCGTTCATCTCCTTGAATCTGGCCCTTCTTACGAATCGTCCATGATCTAAGGACAATATCTCTCTTGATTCTTCATGAAATTGAGTGAAATTTGTTCCTAGAGCTTCATCGTGAGATGGTGAATACATCCATAAGGTGATGCATATGTTGTGAATTAGTTTGTTTCACAAAAGACCAAACCCAAGCAGATTTAGGTCAAAATGGACATCCCATAGCTTGACAAAGTGAAGCTTCAGTCAAGTTTGTTTGGAATGATTCCTATATCCTTGAGATATTCCTGGTGTGCTCAAATTGAAGTGAAATTATATGGAGGTATGACTTCAGTGAAATGGGCTCACGACTTCATTGAAAAGCAGGTTAGAGCTCATCGGGAAGGCCAATTTTGATTGGAACCTTCTTCTCTGAGGTAAGTGATGGTGTAGGGATGATTAATTTGAAGTTTGGGATCGTTTGGTGTGGACCCAAAAATTGGTGTTGTTTTTGGACAGTGAAATTGGAAGAGAATAGTGAGCTTCATGACTTAATTCTATGGGGAATCAATTGCCTATAGAATGTGGAAGAAGTTTACTGTTGAGGGATTTTTTTTGGATTTAGGATTGTGGATGGGTACCCTCTCTTCTTGGGTCTTCTTGGGTTAGCCCTTTTATAAGCTTGGAGAAGCCATGGCTGAGCTAGTGCTTGTTTGGGGAAGGTGGTAACAAATTCATAATGTCCTAGAGATAAAATTTCGGCTAGGAGATATTCATGGTTAAACTTCCAAAGGTTAATCCATGTTGAACTCATTTAGGCTAAAGGCTTGGTATGTAGTTTGGCTTCCCTCCATTGGTTAGCTCATAAGGGGAAAATAGGAACTTCAAGATAGGCTGATTTCACCTTCCTTATATGAGTTTTATCATTCATTTAACGAAGATTGAAGAGAATGACACATAATCCCCCTCCTTCCTCGTTTTCCATGAAATGCATTGATGATGCCAAATATGATGGAAAGAACGATTTAGATAAGCTTCTCTTCAATTGGATTAGAGGAGAGGTCAGTGGTGACTCACCTACATCCTTCTTCAAGTATAACATGAAGGAATGACACCTTTTGCATCGATCCATGATGGTGTTATGACTACTTTTAACTTTGGTTACCATGGTGGCTAATGGGTTAGCCAGGTCAAGGTGAAGCCCAATGGGTCGTGTATGACCAAATACCAATAAGCCTTGGATTATCTTTAGAGTTTTAAATGTGAATTATAGGTTTTAATGTAACCATGGAATTTGTCTTGCCATGGGTTTAACCCATAAATTTTTTTTTTTAAACCTTACTGATGAACTTGAATTTCATTAGTTTTAATTAATTAAATTATTAATTAATTAGAAGAACAAATAATTTTGGTGAAAAGACCAAATTTTAATCAAAATGGTGAAATTGACCAAGTTTGACCATTTTGACCAAATTTAGCCAAGGTTGACCTGAGTTGACCAATTCATGTCCAAGGTTGACCAATGTGACTTACCTAACCTTATCATGGTTAGGTAAGTCATTGGGTCCATTGAGTTTGGTATTATGGTTTGGTTTGGTGATGTTGATCAAAATTGACCATGGTTGACCATGATGGTCAAATTGTTCCTAATGTGATGTCTTTGAAAATTAGGTTAACCATAGGTTCTATGATTGGTTTTATGGTGATCATATGGTCTTGAATTGATCAATTTTGACCAATTTTGGGGTTTAAGTTGACCAAGTGATCAATGTAGGGGCCATTAGGCTCAAAATTGAACATTTTAACCAATGTTTGATCAATTTGGTATTTGAGTTGACTAGGTGGTCAATATGATAGTCATTGGGTCATGTATTGACCATTTTGACAAATTTTGACTGATTTGGTCTTTGGGTTGACCATTGTAGTCCATGTGATGGTCATTAGGTCATGGATTGACCATTTTGACCAAATTTGATCATTTGGGTTAACGGCTGACTAGTGTGGTCAATGTGTACTCAATTTAAGGTTTGTTTGATCCATTTGGCATATCTCCATAATTTGGGCTCAAAAGGGTATATTGAGCTTTAACCTTAAATTTTAAGGTTAAAGAGGTTTGGGGTCATAATCAAGAAGTTAAATGCAGTAGATTCCTTCTCAATATGAATTATGGATGTCATTGGTAATGTGTCCTCACGAAAGTGAGGTCAACATAGGTCTAACCTTAATTAGACCTAATTAATCTAATTAAACCTTACTTACATTACATTTAATTAACCAAAATTATAATTAGGTCTAACCCAATTAGACCTAAATAATACAATTAAACCTTACTTACATTAGGTTTAATTAACCATAAACTATAATTAGGTCTAACTCTAATGAGACCTAATTAATCTAATTAAACCTTACTTACATTAAGTTTGATTAACCATAAACTATAATTAGGTTTAACCCTAATTAGAGCTAATTATCTAATAAAACCTTACATACATTAGGTTTAATTAACCATAAACCAAAATTAAGTCTAAACCTAATTAGGCCTAGTTAATCTAATTAAAGCTTACTTACATTAGGTTTAATTAACATTTAAACCATAATTAGGTGTAACCTTAATTAGACCTATTTAATTGAAATAAACCTTACTTACATTTGTTTTAATTAACCTTTAAGTCATAATTGGGTTTAACCCTAATTGGACCTAATTAATTTAACTAAACCTTACCGACATTAGGTTTAATTAGCCCTTAAACCTTAATAAGTTCTAAGCCTAATTGGATCTAATTAATCTAATTAAACCTTACCTACATTAGGTTTAATTAATCCTTAAACTATAATTAGGACTAACTCTAATTAGACCTAATTAATATAATTAAGCCTTACTTACATTAGGCTCAATTAGCCCAAGGTCTAACTCTAATTTGACCTAATTAATAAAATTAAACATTACCTACATTAGGTTCAATTAAGCCATAAATCATAGTTAGGTCTTGGCAGCGACTTTATATATGCTTAAAAATACAAGTATTTAATACTACTGCTAGAAGATTTAATTCCTCAGCAACGGCACCAAAAACTTAATAACGGTTATAGATTCGATAAAGTTGTATATATAAAATATTCAATAATGATAAAGTCCCACTTATCAATGCAAGTATACATATCGCTCAAGTAATATATGGCTATAATTGAGTCCTAGATATCGATCCCACAGGGAGTAATAATAGAATTACGAACTAAGATTTTTGAAAATCAATACTTAATCAAAATAATGTAATTCAAATTGCTTAGTTGTCACTAATAGGCTATTGAAATAAATATGTAATTTTGATAACTCTTAAACAACTAATTATACTAATAAAGTTTCTAATGTGATATTCAATATATAAGAAAGCATCCTTCTCCTTTTCAAGTGAAATTTTGATGGTATTTTCACTTCGATCTTAAGTTACTTTCAATCAGGCCAATTGATTTGTTAAAATATGTTGAGTTTTACAACTAAAGTGAAGATTACATTCAAGATTCAGGGAGGTCATAGCCCTTGGAGGTTGGGTGCAAATAAATAGAAAAATAATATTATCGGGCGTAGAATTGGAGATTTTTAGAGTGACTGACTAAAATCCCCGATTCGGTCCTATTGTTTGGGTGCTGAAGTGCAGTTGTTAGCCCTCAGGTGAGGGGAACGTGGGAGCTCCAAAGTGAGAGCTGGTATCCTCCCAGCCTAGTCGTTGATTCAGTAAATAAGCATAGAATTAGTCAGTGTTCTTTATTCCTGGACCAAAGGGTAAAGGATAGATATGCTCTAATTTGGCACAATATAATTTGAACTGATTCACTTTATCCATTCACTATAATTTCTTGACAAGGAGAAGGATGCTTTCTTATATATTGAATATCACATTCGTACCTTCATTAGTATATTTAGTTATTCAATAGTAATTAAAATTACATATTTATTTCAATTGCCTATTAGTGACAGATAAGCAAATTGAACTTCGTTGATGTGATTAAATACTTTTCTAAAGTCTTAGTTCGTAGTTCTAAACTACTCCCTGTGGGATCGATATCTAGGACTCCATTAGAGCCCTATATTACTTGAGCGATACGTATACTTACGTTGATAAGTGTGACTTTACAATTATTGAATATTTATTACGTCCATATTTATCTTATATTTTTAAGCATATATAAAGTCGCGGTCAGGGCATCATCAGCGAGCTCTATTGAATTGGTTCAATTTTAGATTTTTGTGATTTCGATCAATTTCAAGCCTCAACGACATCTGTTCAATTATTATAGACATAATTTAAGTGATTAAATGATTTACTTATCACAAATAAACATTCACAACACAAAACATCACAATTATATATAAATTTCAAGGGTTACATTATACGTTACATGACATACCTAAGTTTAGTATTTTCTCAACCTTAATACATCAATTCAGCGTCGCAATCCAAGCCACAATACTCAAAACGCTGAAAACGAACATCCTATGCTCAGTCTCAACTATACAGAGAACTAAAAGCAAAATTCTAAAGCAAAGCAAACATAAATTTAAAACCAAATTACACACATAGACAAACAGGTAGCAAGATAAATCTACTATTCTTCAGATTCAGTGCTAGATTCTCCTCTGAGATCACCCATTGATTGCACATGAACGAAAAGGTTATAGAAGGGTCGGTATGGAAATTCTTTAGTAGAGTCCTCTTCTATCAATTTCATCCCTCTCATCAGCCATATCAAACTATCTTTGATATGTCCAGAGTGAGCAAATTGTTTTTTTATCCTCCAATCTAGATGATCGAAGAAGTCATAGATATTGTTAATTGCATTCATAAGTTTTTGTACCTGCTTCTCCAATTTCTTGATTCTAAGCATGATCACTAGTGCTTTGTACGGAACTAAAGGTTGAATAGGCAGTGAATTCTGAGACGATTGATCCACCATAATAGTCATATCATTTTCATCTTCATTGGCTGGGAATCTCTCAGTTAGGTCCAAAGGCTTCCAAGGTAGAAGTACATTTTCCCAATTTTCATAAGATACTTGGAACTGACTGCAAAGTAAGAAAATTGTGAAAGGGTGTCCAAGCCCATAAGTTGATCCATGAACGATCATACTTCAAACAGACTTCACAATTATAGATCCAATATCGATCGACAGTCCCATTTGGATGCAGTAATTCAATATAGCACTTTCCTTGGAAACTTTACCGATCCTCATAGTCGGTAACAGTTTTGCAAAAATGAAGAAGTGCAAATATTTTGAAATGAAATGAGGTTTAGAAGTGTCGTAGAAAAACTAACATACCATTTTCTCTCATTTCCCAGTCTTCAGTTTCGTCCGTTAAATATTGGTAAATTTCATTCATCAGGTTTCTTGTCGGGACGAAGTTGGAATAATGGCAGACAAGAACGTTCTTGATCATATATAACTCATTGATCCGTACAGGACTAAAAGTTATCCATCTACCTCGCACATAGATGACTCCATGGTTGATTCAATGCAAATTAGCATAAAATTTCTTCACCACAGGGACAACTACGGTGGTCGTAGTGTAACACAACACTTCCCATCTTCGCTGCACAATCATCTCTTTAATTATCTTCAATGGATTATTCAATCCTCAATTTACGAATCCTTATTCCTTGATTAACCTTTTCTTTGTCAGTACCTTGTTGGAGATTCGCTGCGCTTCTGCACTAATGAACTTTCTCCGGTTGAACACTAGCATTCTATGGTTTTCAGGGGAATTGGACGGCATAGGGATGAATTTAGGGGAGTTTCACTTTGTTTTTGGGGAAATATGAACTTAGGAATCAAATTTTTAAGTTTAAAAGGAGTAACTCCTGCCTAAAACTGCCAAAACCCGTCCATTCAATCTCCAGAAACCGCCATTATGTCGGTCTCATTGTCGGCGGCGTTGATGGCACCATCGGCGCCCTAGGCAAAAATTTCACAGTTTCTTTCTGGTCCGAATGCGTTCCAATTTTTCCTTATATATCCAATTTTTATGATGATTCAAGGGTAAATAAGAGTAGTATAGTTCAATACTACTAGAAACTAATGATAAATTCAAATAAAAACTACTATAATTGCAATAAAAATAAAGATAATTATGGGTTGCCTCCCATAAAGTGCTTAGTTTAACGTCGTCAGCCCGACCTATTCAAGTATTATTCAGGTTGACTGAACATTAAAACCTCTTTAAAATTTAGTCTTTTACCCTCAAAATACGGTTTTAATCTGAGTCCATTTACTTTAAATTTATTTTCAGTCTTTTGATCTTCAATTTCAACAGCTCGGTAAATATAAACTTGAGTCACAGTAAAGGGTCCTAACCAACGAGACTTCAATTTCCCAGGGAATAACTTTAGCCTTGAATTGTAAAGTAGAACTTCTTATCCTGGTTCAAAGTTCTTCTGGTTAATCTTTCGATCATGCCATAACTTTAGTTTCTCCTTATAAATT